>NW_010210122.1:0-978 GCF_000695765.1 Mesitornis unicolor
GAGAGATAACAGAGAAGAGAAAACTCTCAGAGTGACCTTTGAATCAATTTGAAAAACCTCATTTAACTGATAAGTCTTGAAAGGCCCAGAACTAATTTGAAAATACATCTATTAAAATCTCATTGCCGCTGCCTGGGAGCTGCTGGGAAGGGTGTGCAAGGCGACTTCCCGGGGTCGGGGGAGCCGGGAGAGCAGGTTTGAGCCCTGGTCAACAAAGAGATTGCAGAGCCAGCTGCAAAATGATGGGTTTTAAAGCAGGAGAGAAAATAAGAATATTAAAAGAAAATAGGTCTTTCTTCCCTGGCTGGTGGGGAAAGGGGAGATTTACAGCATTTTCCTGCCATAACCAAGTGCAGAGTCTGGAATCACAGACAGAATATTGGATTTTTTTTTCTTCTCCTCCAGAAAACAAATCCAATATTTTCTCATTCTGCTCGTGTGGTTGCAAGGCAGGGAAGCCTGTACCATGGGGAGAGGGCAGCTGTGCCCCCCAAGAACAGCCACGGGGGAGGCTCTCCCTGTGCTCTTATCTGCCGAAACTGGGGACAAGCACAGGGTCCACCAACAGAAGGGATGGGGAAGGGAGGAGAGGGCCAGCGGCAGGTCCCAGGCACTGTTTTCCTGCCGTGGGAAAATCCCACCCTGCCCTGGGCACGGCACCTCATCTCCCTGCATCCCTGCAGCATCACTGGGGTGTTGAGAAACCCAAAATCCTCAAAGGAAACCTCGCAGACTCCACATGCGAAGCCTTCACAGGGTTGGTGGCAAGGTGGCAATGGCCAATGTGCAACACCAACAGAGAAATAAGAGGAAAAATAAAAAATAAAGTTAAATAAAATACCACCAGAGCCTGGCTCAGAAAGGCTGGAGCTTTGCAGCTTGGCAAGGATTTTGAGACCCAATCTGACTCTATGCTCCAGGCCCTGAGGTGCAGCTTGGGATGCTGCTGCCTTTGGACAGGCCATGTTTCCAGCAGGA
>NW_010210122.1:1017-6896 GCF_000695765.1 Mesitornis unicolor
CCTATCACCTCCCAGCCTAGCATCTTGTTGGCTGGGGAGGAAGAGTTTTCCCTCTCACTGCCGATTTCCCTGAGGTTTCTCAGGCGTAGGTAGCCTGGCACCCGGAGTGTCGATGGAGACATCGGGCAGCTTTGATCTGCTCTAACCCTGCATCCATGCACCTGTGCAGCTCAGCCCCAGCTCCCTATTTGGAGCTGAGCTGCCACAAGGAGCACAAATCCTGCAGCTCAGCATCGAGCCGAGGCCAGCTCTGTGCTCGGAGCAGCCCAGGATGTGTCCCATCAACCCGTGATGCATCCCATCAACCCAGGATGCATCCCATCAGCCCAGGATGTGCTCTTGGCCGTTGCCCTCCACCCACACAGCATCAGTGGGGTGTCTGAGGGGTCAGCCCCTGGCTTTGAATACTGGTGAAAAAGTGAAGTTGGAGCCCAAAATTTTCTCCTCCAGCCCATGCCTCTGCAGTCAAAAGCAATGTAGGGTGGGTGTGACAGGGCACTGAGGGGCTGGCAAGCAGCCGGTAGCAGATTTTGGCAGCCGAGTGCATTTATTATCGGCTCCGCACAGGATAGTGGCTATTGAGTGGCAAGATTTTGCTGATTAAACGGAAATTCAAAAAATCTCGTTAATACCGCGAATGATGTAGAGCGTCTCCAGCAAGATTTAAACCAAGGCAGGGGTGGACAGGCAAAACAGATGATGGATTTTTAAAACATTGGAGTTGTTAAAAAATAGTGAAACAAAAAGGCAACCTGGATTGTCTGCTGCTGTAAGGAGAGGCCAGGACATTTAAAGTACAAAGACCCAATAATAAAATTGAGACACATTTGCACAGCTGCGGTTAGGATTGCAAGAATTACCTTAATAACTCTGTCTTCACATATATATTCTGTTATGGTTATGCACCCTTCTTCTAAGTCTTCATTATTTCTGCAGTGCAAGACAAGGAGGTCCAGAAATTATTTAAAAGAAATTTGGTGGGGTTCGAGGTGTTTCACGGGTGGTGAAGCTAAAGCACGGAGAAGGTGATGTTTTGCCAGAGCAACAGTGGGGCTGGAGGTGCTGCATGGTGAGAGAACGTACATCCATGTACACCCATGAACACCCATGAACACCCATGTATACCCACGATGGGTGGGATGCAGGCAAAGGTGATGGGCTGCAGCGATGCTTCCCTGACCCCATCCTGCTGTGGGTACCGACATATTGACCTGCCCCAGTGATGCTCATTCCCATTGCCTCCTCATCCCCAGGGTTTTGCCTTCCCACTCTGCACCACAGCACTGTGTCGCTCCAGCCAAGCCGTGCCCTGATTTCCTCCAGCATTGTTTCTGAACGCTGGAGGACTCGGGGTTGGTGTGAGCTGGGTTTGGGGAGCTGGGGGGTGGCATTTGCTATCTGACTGCTAACCTGGGGAGTGGCAGACGCCACCACCACTGCTCTCCATTGGACAATGTTCCCGTCGGGAGACCTGGACCCGCCGTCCTGCCTCAGCTCTGTATCTCTGTGATCGCCCCTCTTCTTTTTCTATTCTCAAACCCAAGGTACAGAAATCACCAAGAGGGTCTGGGAAGCCTCATCCCTCCTGGCAGCCTGGAGGTGGCTTGGCTCTGCCCACCTCAGGAGAAGGAGCCAGAAAATCCCTGTGCAGGAGTCAGAGCAGGGGCTGGTTGTAGGAAGGCACTGGCTGGGACTGGCCATCATCTCCTTGCTTGCAGAGCAGCGAGGAAAACCCTGACATCTTGACAAAGATATATGAAGGAAAAAAAAATGCAGCTTTTTCTGCTGGGGATGACACAGGGAGCAGTAACAGGACCCAGGTCTCAGCAAGGGGAGCAGGAGGCTGCTGGGTTCCCACCCAGGTCAGAGAATTGAGGTGTCCTACTATAGGTATTAACTCAGGGAGTCGTAAATATTGGGGCCAGTGGGTTTGAGGTGTGCTGGGAGGGCTTGGTGCACGGCGTGGCCCTGCAGAACATGGCCAAGTACTGGCTGTGTTGGGTTTGGCTGTCAGGGACCCTAAAAAAAATCCCAAAATGGACCAAAAATCAGTGAAAACATCTCTTGCCAAAGTGGTCTTCAAAGGGCCACGAAGGTGATGGTTGTCCCAAAAAGCCCCCACAGTGGTTCCTGGTATGGGGAGGGCACAGCCCGAGGAAGCCAAGAGCTATGGTAGGGGTGACTCTGGCCACTGGGAAATGGCCCAAAGCCTTGTCTCCCCTCTGCAGGCCATGTGCCACCACACAGCCAAAAGGACACGAGCTATGACTTGGCCATGGGTTGGCAGGTTGAGCATCTAAAAAAAAAAATCCCTCTGTGCCTCAGTTTCCCCACATGTAAGAGTGGGGATGAGAGTGCTTTTACAGAGGGTGTGAAGACACCAGTGCCGGGTTTCCAAAACCGAGGAATTTGGTGACACCACGAAAAAGGCCAAACCTTTATGCAGGGAGATGAGCTCCAGAGAGCAATGTGCCTTTGTGAGTGGCGCTACCCTCGGCTGATAAAGAGCAGGTAATGAGCAAACTCTCTCCATTAGGGATAAAATTGCAAGTGTATTGGGAGCTGCTGACGGGTGATGGTATCAGGGGCTGACAGAGATCTCAACAGCTCCGCTCTGCCGCCGGCAAAGGCTGCTCCTGCTCTGCAGCATCACAGACCCCGGTGAGGAGAGTGGAAGTGCATGGCAGCGCCATGGCAGTGCATGGCAGCGACACTGGTGCCTGCGAGCAGCATCCGATCCCTTCTGATTTCTCCAGAGATCTGGCTCTATTCTGTATTTTTCCCCATTTTTTGAGGGTCCCTTGTTTGCCCTGGACCTGGCATCCTCCCTGCCAGATAAATTACACCCCAGGATGAGAACGGATCTCCGGGGTTGCTTGGGGGATGGACCAGCAGCCAGCCCAGTTTGGCTCAAATGTGGTGCTCAAAAAAATGCTGGGGTTGATGCCATGGCAGTTTGTGCTTCCAAAGTCCCCCTGAAATGGGGGGGTCCCTTCCCTATCTGCCTCCCAACTTGCCGGGGGTGAGGAGGAGGAGGGTGGGACAGTGGCTGCCAGGCTGCGATGTCACCCAGAAGGACCCTGGGTTTGGCAAGAGGCCTCTGGAAATGGATCTGTGGATCAATGTCCAAGTTTAGTTCTCTTTGGGGATAAACTTCAGGATTTTGATGACATTTCTCATGCAGAAGGCAGTGAACCCATACCCTGGTATTCCCAGGGGAGCTCCTGCATGGGGAGGGGTTCCACTCGCCCACCTGCTGCACACACACAGGCGGTCAGAAGCAGGACCACACTTGATTTAGGGCATTTCATTTGCTTTCTGTCTCAAAATTTGCTGTCTGCATTTGTGACGAGGTGGGTGTTGGCACACATGGCTGCCTTGCAGCTGGTTTCAATTCAGGTGGGTCAGAAATGAGGCGAAAGGAGGCGAGTCAGAGCCACGGCGAAGGGTGTGGGTATCATCTGAAGCTTCACAAGGGAAAAAAAGAAATTGAAAAATAAGTCATCCAAATCAAGGCATTTATTCAAAATAAGGCTGATTTCAAACCAGCTTGCTTTTACCAGAGAAAATGTGAAAGCATTTCCCCAAAACTGAAACAGCCTAGGAAAAAAGAAATATTTATTTTCTCTGATTTTCAGCACTGTGGTGAGGCAGTTTTCTTGACGATGGGTGTGGGAGGATGGAGGAGGATTGGCCCCGCTCACCACATGAGAAGATACGGGCAGAGCCGGGGGTGTCATTACAGTCACCTCCCTTGAAAAGGGACCTCAGTGGGGGTCTTTTGGTGAATGGGGGGGCTCAGGCAACCCCTGGCCTCCTGCTTGAGCATATTTCTGGGGGTGTTCATGGGGAGTTATTGTGCTTTCTGGCTGATGGTTTCATCCCGGCCCCTCTCACCCATTGCTCTGATGCCCCTGAAGGTGCTGGCACCCAGCCTGGGTACCCTGGGGTGCTTGCACTGGGGAGGGATGCTGTCCAGGCAGCATCACCATCACCTGGCAGAGACACCCCCCTTGGCTCTCTCTTGTTCTGCAAAAACAGGAGAAAACAAACGGGAAGGGAAAGAAACGGGAACGCGGTGAAAACAAAGGCTGCTGCGTGCTGGGCTTGGGTAGAGCTGTGACACCTGGCTGGGATCCCCGCTCCTCACCTTTCCACCCCTTTTATCTGTCTTCTCATTTCTTATTTTTTATTTTTCTTTTTTTTTCTTTTTCTTTCTCTTTTTCTTTTTCTTTTTCTTTTTCTTTTTCTTTTTCTTTTCTTTTTCTTTTTTCTTTTTTTTCTTCCTCTTCTTCTCATTTTTGTAATTTTCCTTGTAATTTTCCTTCTCCTCCTTCTCCTTCTCCTTCTCCTTCTCCTTCTCCTTCTGGTTCTCTTCCTTTTCCCCTTTTCCTTTTCCTTTCCCTCTTTTCCTTTTCCCTTTCCCTTTTCCCTTTTCCCTTTTCCCTTCTTTCTTTTTTTTCCTTCTCCTCCTTTCATCTCCCCTTTCTTTCTTGGCCCATTTTGCCCCCTGCAGCTCCTTTCCCAGCCAACCATGAAATCCAGTCAATCCACCCCTTTAACCAACCTCCCAAATGCCCCCCATCCCATTTCATTCTCCCACCTTCAGGGAGAAGTGCTGGGAGCAGGCAAGGGACAACCTAGGGTGCAACCCAGCTCCATCGAGATGAACCCCCTCCCTCCGCACTCCCTCCCCACGACCCTGCCCGCAAGCTCCCCGCCGGTCACGTAGCCATCAAACTGATGTGCCAGCAATATCCAACACGCAGTTAAAGCCACTCGTGGGAGTTTCAATAAAATCGACCGGGCAGGATCAATGGCCTGCGCCGGCCTGGCCCCATCCCCACATATGGTGGGGGGGGCAGGAAAAATACCCAGGCTGTGAAATGGGGGCGGTGGGAAGGGGGGAGCTGATTACAAATCCATCCCATACTTGCCGTGATTAATTGCTGCTTTACCAGAAGGAACAGCTTGGCATGGGGGTCGTTTTTAAAGGTAATGTTGTGTGAGGGGGAAGTTTCTCTCTGTGTTCAAATGTGAGGAAGCAAAAGCCCTTTTTCCGCTGGAGTTTCCCTTCCAGCAGGACAGGGTCGGAGAGGGGCAGGGAGCAGGACCCAGGGGGGCAGCAACAGTGGGCACAGCCTAGGCGGCTTGTTGTCCCCTACCAGCAGTGATTTGAGAGTTTCTAAGGGCCCTCTCAAGCCACTCAGGTGCATCCCTGGATGCTTTGCAGGTGCAAGGGGGATGTTGAACCCCCGCCAGCTGGGATCACTGTCATCCTGGTGCCAGGAGCCCTTCATGGATCTGGCCAGGCCCCTAGTCATGGCATCACTTGGGGGAGTCCAGGTTTCTGCCTGTTCTTTACCCTCAAACCCCTCCCAGGCACTGCTGTCTGAACCCGGGCAGCCCCTCCATGCCACGCTGGTGGTCCGTGCCTTCAGCTGGGCTCGTACGTCCTCTCCCGGTGCTTGAGGGTCTCGGTCCCTGGAGGTGCCCGGCTGGAATTAAAACATCATCCATCGTTACAGCGGCAGCGCGTAATCCCTGGAAGATCAGTGCAATTACTCCAGGAAATACCTTGGGAGCTGAACTAATAACGCCGGAGCGGTGTATTAAGAGTCACTGGCTTAGCGTCAGCCGCAGCCGAGCTAGCCCCACACGTGTGGGGGGACAGGCTGAGCCCCTCAGGCGGCAGCGGCTTCCTGAGGAGGTGGATGGTTGTGTGGCAGGGTTGGGGGGCAATGAAGTGGGGATGATGGCCTGTGGGTCAGCCGTGGGGTTGTCTGTGGGGGAACGATGGGGCGGTGATGGGGTTATAGTGGGGCAGCGTGTGGGGCAGCAATGGTACACTGTGAGGCAGCCATGGAGTAGTGATGGGA
>NW_010210123.1:0-321 GCF_000695765.1 Mesitornis unicolor
TTATTAATAAAAATATATTATGATATAATTTAAAATATACAAACAAGCCTAGTTTGGCACTTATCACAACTGTGTATTACTAAAACCAAAATAATTGCAGGACTAACCACTATCTGCATAATCACAGGATATAGCTATGTTAAAAATAAACAAGTAAAAACACGAACCACTTATGGTAAGCTGCATGAGAAATCCTAATATAATGTTAATACATTCAACATCCCAAAATATTAGAAAAGAGCTCTGGAATATCCAGCTTTGTTGGAGGAAACAAAGCTGTGACACAGATGCCCAAATTCTGCCAGTCTTCTTCTGCTGAAC
>NW_010210123.1:352-63257 GCF_000695765.1 Mesitornis unicolor
TTTTATAGGAAGTGCCTAGCACACAACTTAGTGGCATAGGCATGACAGAATCTTGACCAAAGTAAATATGTGACTGAAAGTTACACTTTGTACAGATAAAACTTAGGATAAAGATAGAAAGAATGAAAATATTACAAAATAATGCTAGTTAACCAATAATAATGATTCCAAACCTTAATCCTGGTCGTTCATGTTGAGGAACATTCTGTTGAACTTGTCATTCTGGTCCATGCACAGATAAACATATTCATAGTCTTTCTCAAGTTTCTCAAATGTAAACACTCCAAAAGACAAAATGTAAAAACTTTTTAAAAGGTTTTATTGCATATCAAATATAATTAGATAATTGTATTTATTCAGGGGAAATGCTATTTGCTTTGTGCTTCAATATCCAATAGCTATGTGGGCTTTAAGCTATCTGGTAATTGTATGCTGCATTTAAGACAAAGATGCTTTTACTTCAAATTTAGTCCTGTTTGATGTATTTCACCAGTTTCTGCAACACTAAAGAACTTGTCTAAAATAGTTACACTTCATCACTTTGAAATTTCAGGACAATGACAGCTCAGTGAAACTGGCATCATTTAATAGTATGATCCCCTGTGTTTAAGAATATGGTGACCATTTTCAGTAGTTCCTGTTCACCATCCTCATTATTTTGACAAGTTTTAATACTATTCATCAAAGAATGCATACTAAGTGTGCGCTTTGTGGCTACCATGGGAATTTTCAGATTCATCAAATTGTATCATTATTCTTTAGCAGAAGTGAGTGATTGGTGTTCTATACCATGAATCTTTCTCTCAGCTGTCTGTATTAGGCATTGAACAAAATTTGAAAGCTCTTCATGTTGGCTAAAATGTGGCTTTCTTAAAGACCAATCTTCTTACACCTTTCATTGATTCAAGTTGAATCCCTTGTATTATTGCAAATGGCCTGACTTAGTTATTTATAAAATTTCACCTGCTGGCATATTGACTAATTCTAGATTTTTCAAAGTAATGGCAACAAACTAGTTGCTGTAATGTTCAAAAAGTACAGTGTGGCATTGAGGAGTTTTAGTTTGGTTCTTTTTCCTGTCATGGTGTTTTTTTCCATAGAAAAACAACATTTTAGCTTTTACCAATACTAGTAAACAGACAGTTCTTATCTATAACATCTTGCTTAGTTGAAAAAGAGCACTATGAGCATTGAGGATAGTGAGGAGAGAGATGCTGGAGGTTAGAAGGTGCAAGACCTCATACCATCAAGCCAAAGCAGTTACATCACTTCAACTAAAAAAGGGCTGTCCTCTGAAAGACTTGACTGAGGTAGGCTGCATTACTAAGAACATCATCACCCTATCAATGGCACTGATGAAGGATATCTCCCACAGACCTGCTGCCTGTTGCACTGACAAATGAGCAACTGGTGCTGTGAGGTGAAGTGGGTTGTTTGAGGCCTGCCTAGCCACAAAGATTCAGTACCTTCCTTCCCTGACCAGAGGGGTTTCCAAAAGCAGTAGTGGATGGTTCTGGCACTACTTCCAAAACCTCCTGGGAATGTGAAGACCTGTGTGAGCAATAGCCCCTCACATAACCTCATGAAGAGAATCTGGTGTCAGTAATCTCGACCGCACAGGCTGTAGCTGAATGGTGATGTGTCCAGCTAGATATGCAAAGTCACAGTTCCTCGGTGAGCTGGCATAGCTATCTCTACCCAGCAAAAGTTCTCTTTTTTCTGTAGGCAAGATGACTAAATGCCAAAATACAGCCTAAAAACCCATGGAGCAAATCTTCCTCACTTCCATTCTCTTCCCCAAACCCTTTTTTTTGTCTGCTTTTATTCAATTTCTGAACTCCCTTCTCCCTCATGCACCAAATAAAATCCATTTCAGGCCTGTATTCCCTTCTGTCTCAGTGGATAACACCAAATGAATATGGAGGTAAAACAGTGGTTTGAATGGGAGGAATTAAACAGACTTTTTTCTTTATTTTCTTTCTGGTATTGACTCTCTCTTGCGTGCCTAGTATAATCCATGGACATATACACCAATTGATGTAAGCCTCCTGCCAGTATATATTTTTCTGCTAGGCTTGTTGATTTTAGCTATACAAGGTGATTTAGAGTTATTTAGAAATCAGCAGCATTTCAACTGGAGAATAAGTAGTACCTTAAAGTTCTTAACACCTACTCTGACCAGGTACGTCTCTCATCTTGGTAAGTCTGCTTATGTCAAAAGAGAAGTGTATTGATGAGACATTATGAAATACTGGACTCTCAATGACTTTGTAAGTCTAGGAAAAGTGTTGAATACTAATACAGCATTGTGTCCTTGTGAAGGAAAACATGTCAGACTTTAAACAGATCTCATTTCAAAAACATACCTAATTGTAATAGTAGTTACTGTAAAAATATTCACTTATTATTTTTCTTTAGATAGTTCCAGCAACCAATTCTGTTCTTCATGGTGCCAGAAAAACCAGAACTATGTTTAAAATGATTCACTTAACTTCCAGATGATTAATTATCCAGTGTATCATTTTCCTAAAATTTCTGTTTGAACCATGTGCACAGACTGGTAAGGTAATAGCTCATTTCCTTTGTGGAATAGCTATTTGTAAGCTAACGCTACCGTCACATAGGAAAGAATGGAGAGGATGATAAGTGGAAGCTAAAAGCAACTGACAAAGGAGTCTGAACAAAACTGTAGTTTTCCTGACGATGCAAACCAGTCCTGAACAAAGTACTGCACCATCCTGGTTAGGAAATTGGGGATAAAAGTAACAGGGACATCCAATCGTGTGATGAACTCTCACAGTCCCTTTGGAGCAACCATTGTATATTCTCCACTCCTTTTTAATCATTCCAGTCACCTACAGGCTGTTCCCTCTACCATTGTAACAGTAGAAAGTTAAGATATTTTTAACTGGTTAATGTTCATTTGACATTTTGAATGCTTTCATCATTTTATTTAGGGTAGAGACACTGTTTCTCACTAAATATAAAGAGTTCAAGTACAGTAGATTCAACACAAGGTGGAAAAGAGCTTTGATTGTGATATTTCAACAGCATGAGAATCGACTGTAAAGGCTAAAAGAAAATTCTGTTACTCTGTGGGAGAACAATCTTCAGAACAAAGGCATTTTACTACCTAGGACTTTACTAAGTTTTGGCTGCTGATTTCCCTTACTTTTCTTTTCAACATTGTAACACCTCTATTAATTTCTTTTAGACTGGAACATCATGCAGAGAATTAAAAGGGCACTACAACCTGGAAATTGAGGTCTATTATCACAATTTACTTAATTATAAAGTTGTGCTTATATATATAGCAACTAATAAAACTATGAAAGTGAAATAGCAAAGCTGTTGCATTCTGAGAGGTGTTGTCCAGACTAGCAAAAAATATTCTTCCACCTACATAGACACATACACTTTAATGCATTTAAATCCTGATACAGAAAAGCACACAAGCTTATGCTTTCAGCTGGTGACTCCTGGACTTGATGCATTCTGAGTAACAATTCAGTCTGCACCCTGACTGACAAGGGAGATGTAGGTGGGTAGCAGGATCTTACAAATTTCAGACAACACATTGCCAAACAGATATATAGAATAACACTCCTTCTGTCTCCAGTTTTGTGCATATAACACAGAGATGAACATGTGAAGTGATGGAGATGCCCTAGCCCTGACTTGCTAATCCTGTTTTAGTCACAAGAAAATTCTGGCCGATTGGGGTGGTTATTTGTTTCAGCAGTAGAGCTAAAAGAGCACTTTGACTGATCAAGGTAATTAAAGTAGGTTGATGATTATGTAGTTAGAATAGATATTTGTTTAAACTACAGAATTAAGAAAAAGATTGCAAGATATATTTGCACTTAGAGAAGGCATGTACCATGCTCAAGAGAAGAATTAGACAATAGCATGAGGGATAATAGCTGTGGTCAGACCACCATAAGAATAGACCGAAACTTTTTTTGACAAAATTATAGGGGTAATTCAATGTCTTACGTGGTGTGATAGTGGGGAACCAATCAAGGTGAGGGGCAGAGAAAAAGGTGATCATCTTATGCATGCTCGTATGATTTTGCTTCGTTAAAAATGTATAAATAGGCTGTGAAAATGTATGGGCACCGAAGCACTATAAGAGGAGCTAGCCTCTGTGCATCCCCAGTGCTGTGAATAAAGAAGTGCCTACTTATCTGCAACTGCGTAGATAAGTTTTTCTCATCATGATTGCGACCCCGTCAACTATCCCATCTTCTCCCTTCCTCTGGCTCAGTGCTGGGATCAAGCACACCAGCTGAGTGCTTCTTAATGAGCCTGCACACACCTGGGCCCACACTGCTTAAAATTGTCCTGCTGAGTATAAGGGAAGAAAGATGGCATCATGTAGCCCTGACTGTCCTAGAGTCCTGTGTGTATCTGGCAGTGACACTGAGACATCAAGTAATACAAAGGATGTTGGAGTCTCCTTCAAAGGTCCCCTTTGAACATTTCAGGCATTATTTGGTAACTTCAATAGCATCAGCAGATATAAGGCTGACTTCTGTTTCTGCATTGAGAAGTCCCTTTTGCACAGTATTCTTATTAGAAACTAATTTGCTCTAATTATTTCTTTAACTACACCTCATTTTACATTTCATTCATTTTTGCCTTTATGACCTTGAATGATCGATATTGATATTTGTTGGTGGCTTGTGGAGAGAGTCCGAACTGTCACCACTAAACATTAAAAACACTAAACCAACTGCAAGTTAATTAATCTGTCTTCATTCTTCTTTAATAGGAATTCAGCACACGTTATTGTTAAGCAGATATCACTGTCCC
This sequence comes from Mesitornis unicolor, assembly GCF_000695765.1. Lineage (NCBI taxonomy): Eukaryota > Metazoa > Chordata > Aves > Mesitornithiformes > Mesitornithidae > Mesitornis > Mesitornis unicolor. Next base: position 5,168 of record NW_010210123.1, read on the forward strand.
CTCATAATCTGCTTTATAGGGATGTTTATCTGGATTCTAAAGTCATGAAACTTTGTTAAACTATATTCAATCAGGGTGCAAAGATCAAACACCTCAGGTATGTCCTTATAAATCAATCCTTACATTATCTGAAACTAAAGACAGAGACAGAAGGATAAATGATGAAGGGAAAACCCCAGCTTAAACATAACTTCAATTTTTTTGAGCAGTCACTGAATCATTCTTGAATTTTGGGGAATGAGAGGAACAGAAAAGGCAGAATGGGAGTAGGGATTTTTAAACATGTGGATTATATTCATTATAACATGTTGTCTACATCTTTCACAAGATACAACCTGCTACAGTCAGTTAAAGTACTCTTCTGAGCTGTAAACAGATTATTGAGGGACAAAGCATTTCTTTACAGAAAGATTTCAGTAGAAGTTCTGGTCTTGTACTGCAATTCACCCTGGACACAAATATTCTCTGAGACCTGAAGTTAGCAAGATTGTACTGGTGAATGAAAAATCAGCCTGGAACACTGATATTTTACAGTATTTTACAGTATCTCTAGCAAAACTGAAAATTTTAGTTCGTTGTTGGGAATGGTAAACTTGAACTGAAAAGTAGCGTAGCCAGAACTGTGTTTCTGTTAACATGTAGGTTGTCCTATTTATCTCAAATACTGATCAACAGCCTTAATTTTAGGACTCAAGTTACACAAGTCACAAGTATTTTTTTGACATTTAAAATTCAAAACGGTGATAATGTGATCTCTAATTTTACATTTAGTAATTCTTACTGAAAATGTAGAAAAACATTGTAAGGGATTTCAGATTAACCATTTGAAATAACTGCATCTCTATTAAAGATACATGCCACACTGTGTACAGTAATGTGCAGTAATCTGTCTTAAGATGCATATCAACCTGCATATTACATTCACAGAAAAGTTCCTATTGTAGTTAAGATTATGTGTGTGTGCATGTGGATTTTAGTCAATCTTATGGTATCAAAGGTGAACATTGTAAAAAGAGCTATCAGAGTACAGTGCACATGCCGCAGTACTAATACTCTTCCTGGAATTACTCCAATCATACTGGAAAAGAAATGTCCTTGCCATAATGTTGAAGCTACTCCTATAGTGTTTTTTATTTACGAACAGAACTGTGTGCACCGCAGTGCCTACTTACTTGTATTGTCAAGGCGAGCCATCAACCATCAACATCTCACCTGGCTGTTCTTTGAAAGTCCTGAATCCTAGATCATTACAAATCAATACCCAGAAGATTCAGATGCTATGTTTAAATTATCTAAGTTCTATGAAATGGGACTAAGTTGTAGCAGCAGATTCAATAAAGCATCATGGAAATAAGCACTCAAATTTTATCCTGACTTGTATAGTTTCTTTCAAGTCGCAGAAGCAGAGAGCTAAGCAGGCCATGCACACTTTATGTTTACATGTTACTGTTAAAGGCTGCCCATTGTGCAGCACTCCACCCAAATACAACACAATTAGTTGTCTGAGTTCCTAAATAATTAATAATTCTTCAGTGTTCCTACACACCTGCAGAAACTTTGACCACAGACTCATGAGATACCTATGCTCAGGGAAAGGGATCTAAGACATGAGGATATACTCAAAGTATTTTGTAAGATGCCTAATTCTGTGATGATGTGGGCTAGTGCTCAGTAATATTGTTGTAATAAGTGTGTTACAGTTTCCCTATGTAGTTATTTTTGCAAACTTAAGATACTGTATAAAATTCATGCTATTTTCTGCTCTTTGCTCAACATTAGTTATAAGGAACTGCAGTCAGAGCTTTAATACTTAATGTATGCTGTGAATTATTTAGCAATAATGTTAGTACTTTGACCTTTACAATATCCTACATCTTCATTGGCTACCCACTTCATCTACTTCCCCATAGGTTAGAGAAGCAGTAAAATAATAGGATACATGGAACAGATAGGAAACACAGCCAATCAAACCAAGAAATATTAAAAAGGTCAAAATATTCAAGTCTACTACGATGATATGTAAAACGTATGAAGAATTGCAATTTTAGTACCTAATTCTACTGAGAATAATCATAATGAGAACTGAAAATGGCACAATGAATAGATTGTGGTGACAGTAATTTCATTTTGAATGAAAGATAGCAGTCTGTATTCTTCACTTAAACTAGGTTCATTACTTTTATGATTTCAGTCTTCAAAGCTACCTTTGGGTCTGAGACCTATTCTTCCTTTTCCTCACAAGCCAGTTTAAATATTATAGCTACCTATATCACACTGCAGCTCTGAGAAATACTGTGGAATCTATTTTTTACTGTGGAAATAAGAGGCTAAATCTAAGCTCACATCTCTTTTACATATTTGCTTGTTTGGGTGTGTGTATATATGCATATATGTATACACACCCACAAACAGCTCTTCTGAATATTATGAAAACATGCCAAACAGAACTTGAAGTTAAACTGATGAAATAATGTTGTCCTGAATCTGTGTACAGATCACAGCTTTACAAACGTGAACCAGCTGTCTATTTTTGCACAATAACAAGTAGCTGTGTTGCTGCAACATAACAAGATATTGTTGGCTGGTTGAACCATTTTAGCTGACAGTACAAACAATTCTGTGTTCTTCACTTCCCCTAGGTTTGTTACTTCTAAGTTCTTACCCTTAAAGCTTTCTTTGAGTTTGTTCTCCCTTTACAGTACATGTAGAGTTAACAGAGTCAATAAATAACATGCATTAGCATAAGCTGCTACATTTCAAACAGTTACATTTTATATCGTACTTGCAACAAGCTAGGAGAGCTAATACCATTACCATGGCTCAGAGAAGTGGTAGCTCATTGAACATACTGGTACTGATGTCTGTGAGACTATCTAGGAAGCTTAATGGTGAGAATTTGCATCTCAGTGCAGTCATGTTAATACTCACCAATTTAACAAAACATGAACCTCATGTGCTTACCTAGGTTCGTGTAAAGAGATCTTAGCAGACAGATCTTTGTGCCTCTGATAATTCAGTTGTCCTTGGAAGAAAGGGCTAACAAGCCACCAAATCCAAGTGTCAAAAATGACTGCTTCAATCGGGCAATTTTCAATTTGACAATTCTGAAATAAAGAAAGCAAAGGAAACTAACAGTATTGTAAAAATAAAGTACATATTGCTGATTACATGGCTTAATTTCTACTTCAAATGAAATTGCAGCATAATTTTCTAGTTGCTATATGGTATTACCATTGAATTAAGGGATCTTGCTATAAGAGTCCAGTTTACTAGAGAACACTGTGTGTAGGTCCTACATTATAGCTTGAAAACATTAGCAGAAGCACTTTATCATGTTTATGAAGCATGTAAAGCTAATAAATATTATATTTTTAGTTATAAACTGTTCATTGTCTTAAACATATTCCTGCGAGTAGTCATAGTGGATTGCCTACTGCATTCTCAAATTATTTTGATTGCCTCTTGAAAAAGCTCTCTAACTATATGCCATTATGTTACCCACTGAAAAAGTTTTCTGCAGGAGGTGCTACATTAGTCTTGTTTTGCAGCCATGGTAGAGTTCGTTAGCTAAGATAAAGTTCTTCTGGGAATTGTTACAGATGCAGAATTTACAAGCTGCAGATTTATAAACTTCCAAGTTATATTATATTTTGGAAAGAGAATTACAAAAAGGCAATCTTTCTCTGCACTTTTCCTCTAGTCGACATAGTGCACTTCTGAAAAATATTCCACAAATCTATCTTTGGATCCATTTGGAGGATGATCATTCATCCTGGACTCACTTTTCTTCACCACCAGCTGTTCAGTTGCTGTTGAAATTATGGTACTTCCTTACAGCCCCACCTGTGGCTGAGCTATGACTGCTTTTAAATTCAGATACATTGCAAATCTGAATCTCCTTTAATTAGGTAAATTCTTCTGAAAGGTCACAAATCAGTGATGAGCTCTATAATTTCAGCATACCAGGTGGCTTCTGAGTTCAGAAATACTTCAACTCAACACTGACAGGTCATGTTCTAGCCATGTTTCAGGGAGATTCATGGAACAGTTCAGGCTGGAACAGACCTCAGCAGGTCTCTAGTCTGGCCACCTGCTACAAGAAGAGTCAGCCTTAAGATCGGACCAGATTGCTCAGAGTTCTATCGAGTCAGAAGATGAAAACATCCAGGCAGGCAGAGGGCATGAACTCTCTGGGAAACCTGCTCAAGTGCTAGTTTGTTCTCAGAATGAAAATGTTTTTTTCCTTATATCCAGTCTGAACCTTCCTTGTTTCAGTCAAATTTCACTGCTTCTTTTCCTCTCACATACGCTGCCATGAAAAGGCTGACTCCACTTTGTCAGTAACCTCCCCACAGAACCTGACAGGCTGCCATTAGCTCCACTCAGGTCATTCATTCTCCAGACTGAAGATGCCAACTCAAATTTGTACAGATCATGGACACTAAAAGATAACAGTATTACACAGCGATTGGTACGTGTCTCCACAGACATTTGTCTTATTAGGATATCTTTTAAAAATTAAGTAGACATTAAGGTTCAAACCTGTTTAGATTGACCAGCAAATATCACAGACTGGAGCAACATGGCTACAGGTGGCTGGACCAGACTTTACATTTGGAAAGGCTGCTTTAAATCCAGATCAATTTTGTTACCATAAGAATGGGTTTTATTATGTTCCATGATAATACCTTCCATTTATACTGGCTTAGCAAAGGTCTTGCACTGTTCCTCTGTGTTTATGTTATGCATCAGAGCTCATAACAATGAACATGCTGAACACATCTGTGCAAATTTAACTGTCTACTCCAAGCAGATTGAATTTGATTTGAAGCGGTGCCATCCTTACGTGGTTTTGGGGGGCTTATTTCTGAAAGAACCCACTCACAATCGCTATTTATTGCTTTACTTTTTATGTCTTTCCACAGTTTAAAATAATCTTTTCAAACTCCATTGACAGCCTGTCACATATCTTTATGATTTGTATTTGTTAAAAAGATAACTTTAATCCTTTCAGAATCATTTTTTATCAATATAAATGACTTTATGTTTTTGTAACTATGTCCATTAATGCATGACAAACTGTGAAATTTGCCATTTTTGCCATGACCAATCCATAAAATCTGTCATCTTCCTGCATGATGGTGTTCATGATTTACATGGGGTCTTACTTATAAGGCCACTTATTTAAATGACTCATTAAATTTACCATTACATAGGTGGGTTTATCCTGTAATAGGAAAGTCACATGAATGCAATTTGTAACTCTTCTCCTTTTGTAAAAACAATATTTTTGTAAAAAGAATATTTTTGTAAAAACAATATTGCAGATGCGTCTTCAAGATAAAGATTTGCAGCCTTTGATAAGAAGCAACAGGAGAAGAGTCAGCAAAAATGCAGAGAGCAAAAATGAAAGTAATTTGGGAAAACTTGTTTAGATGGTCCCTATGTATTTGGGGATCTCTAAAGTTGAGGGTGTCAAACACACGTGTTAAGGTCCAAATTTCCAATGAGAAACACACAGAGATTATACTGTTCATAATTTTCAGAGAATTGCTTGGCAGAAAATAAAATACAGGAACATGAATGCATAAATATTTTGTTACATGATTCCTTAAAAATATGTGTTGACATAGCAGGATTTCTACTATGAAAAAAAGATCATATCTTCAGTTCATCTTTGTTAATTTAGCAACTCTAATTTTCATCAAATAGGAGCTCTGTCCCCCAGAATTTGGAAGATTATAAATTAATTACATAATTATATAGTTTAACTCACAGCAAGTTTATAATTTAACTCAACTCAGGTTGACTAAAGATAGAAGTTGCTGAAAGCATTAGGAAAAGAAAGAGGGTGAGAGTGTGTATGCGAGAGAGCTTTGCTTTCTAGGATGAGTAAAGTGAGGAGAATGATACCTGTCCTTATATCTTGTAGTAAGTGGAGCTAGGGTCTCTGGTGTCACGTTTGGACCTGCTTGTTTTCCTTCTCATTTTTTTATGTTTTTTTCTCTCCCTACCTTTTTGCTCTTTCTACCGGAACCCATATTTATGTGAAAAACTTCCACTGGTTATTATGAAGTCTTTTTATATTTATATTTGTTATCCAAAAATGAGCCCTTAAGTGCTCTGCTTGGGGCAGAGCCAGCATAGAATTGGCATAATTAATTAACAGATGAACAGAATTGACATACTGATGTTAATCCTGAATTGAATCAGGGGAGGGGTAGATACATTCTTCTCCTTATTAAAAAAAAAGGAGTTTCAAGAAAGCCAAATCCTGAGGAGGATCATGAGGAGCCAACTGCTCTTCCTAGCTCTTTTTAGATACTGGAAGTTGTCCACAGTAGGAGATTCCAGACTCCCCTGGAAGGGGAATTGCATGACCATGCACACTCATCTCATGTCCATACCAGGAATTTTTTGGTCCCAGAGCTGGCACAAGAGGGTGTGGAATGATTCAGAAGCGTTTGAGGTTTCCTGCCACTTATTGCTAGCAGCTACAGTCCAACATACCCTTAGGCACAGCTGGGCAAACCTTATTGTTTAACCTTTGCAGCTTCAAGTCTAACCTTGTGCTGCAGCCAGTATGGCTGTGAGTCAGGGACTGCCTGGGTGCAAGCTGGGAGCTCTGTGTTGCACTAGACCTAGTTCTGGTGCAGTTTCGAAAGGGCTAACGTTCTCTCACAGACATTCAGGTTTCCAGTTCTAAGTCTAGAGCTGGGTGAAGTGGTCTTTAACACCCTGAAATCAAGTTTATCTCATACCTAAATTTAAATTCATCTCAAGTCATATTCATTACTTTTTTTAGGGACTATAAGCATACATACACACACACATAAATGCACATATATACACATAAATAAGTGTATACCCCAATAATTTCAGAAGTCTCTTTTGGCAGGGAACGTGAAAGATAATATTACATCAATCATGAAACAGATATCATCTATTAGAAAAACTGAGGAAATTACATGATAATGAAGGCTTGGATTCCATCCAAGATTAAGTACAGTATCTCCTTCTGACAAAATCCTGAGATAACTTTAATCACAGTGAAACGTGTCTGTCGTTTCAGAAATGTTAAGAAATATCGCAACCTAATGGAAAGTAGTGGGTAACTGCCTGAAGGGAGTGGATATTCTGTCTCTAGTAGATGGTAGGCTTTTCTCTACCAACAGGAAATCTTTAGGCAGAAACTAAATTACCCCTTGTCAGAGATACTCATTTATATAAAGTGACACTCTGCTACTCCCACCCACCAATACTGACTTCCAGTAATCATTCACATGTCACACGTACACCCGTGCAGAGTTATACTAAGTCATGTGAGCTAATATTCACTTCCACACTCCCAGGCTGTGACCACTTACTCATGTCAAGATATGTGCTGTCCTGTTCATTAATACTAATGCCAATTCAAGCACATCGGTGTAGTCATCTTCAATCTTACTCAGTCATGGTGGCACTTTACTCAATCACGATCAGACAGACCCACCCATTTGCTGTGGCTGGTGCACGAGCTCAGAGCCTCAGGGTGTGTCTGACAAATAGAAATTATGTCACCTAGATTTGGAGACTCACATATTTTAGTGGTAGAAAAGCAGCAACAACTTCAGACATTTCATTTGAATAACTACTCAAGAGGATGAACATTTACTGAAGGCTAAATCAACATTTTCTGACCAGAACTTCAAAGAAAACTACATTTTATCATAAGAAGTATAGACAGAAGTGTAAATATGTAACTAGCAGAGAGGCTTCAAAATGAGTAATTATAACTGCAAACAGGTGCAAACAGGTGCTGGTGCATGTATTATAGCTCACATATTTTACACACTTTTTAATCTTTTTGGTGCATACATGTGAGGCTTTGGCAGTTCTCTGGGTCACTCCGTGTAGTATTACTTCTCTTAACAGCGGATTTCTTTTTCTGCTCTGAATTCTGCCTTTTTGCAAGGCAAGTAAGGAAAACATTTTGAAAAGGAGCAAGAAACATGACCTAAAATTTTATTTTAACCTTCACTGGGATTAAAAAAAAGCAAACAAACTCTCTAATTATATTATAATTTTATGATGTCACTTTAAAGAATGATTTGCCTTAATTATGGCAATAGTATATTATAACAAATTATAACAAAAATATTTCCATATTTTTACACATCAGTGCAACTGACAAATGTTTCAGTCAGAACAGCTCAGCATAATATCTTCAAAATGGCAAAAAATTGGACAATCAAATTTTATTTTTTTTTAAATCAGTAAACTGGGAAAAGAATGTCCAGATTTTGTGAAGGACAGGATTTTTATCTGAAAAAGATTTCTGATAGTAAATTCCCAACCAGCTCTCAATTTATTTTGTTTACTAGATTGAGTCATATCTCTTTATGTTACAAAGGAATAAAGAAAACTCTGTCTTATACCCCATGCCAGCTTCACGAATAGCAGTTTGTCTTCTTGGAGGAAAGCAAAGATTTTTATCAAGATACTTCTTGTCAGAAAAAGGAGGAGAGTGAGCTGGCTAAGTAACCATGGGAAGAAATGTTGTATTTTCTAAAAGATATTTCTTCATCACTTAGGTAATCATGAAGGAAATAATCACTTTACGCTGCCCCTTCTGACTATGCAATGAGCACACAGTGTCCTCAAAGACACACATTAGCAGTGTTCTTATTAGTTTTCTCCTGTTTTATTGTCTTCTGCTAAACACACTGGAAAGCAAAATTACAAGAAATTACTTAAACTGTAATTTCTTTTTATATATGACAAATTGGAAAGAAATCATTAGTAGTACAAATGGCTTTATATGACAATATGTAGAATCTATCAAAGCATACACAATGCAGAATACATTTGTAAAAGTTGATTTTAAACGCTGCAGAGGCTTCTGTGTGAAGTAGTAATGTTCCTATGATCCTTATTCAATAAAAACAAGCATTCAGATGTGTGAAATTATTTTGTACATGTACATATTTGTACATGAAGTTTAGTGTCTACTACAAGGCCTGCCTAAGCATGGCCCACTCTATGACAAACACACCTCTAGTGAAAGATTCACATAGAAGAGCATCCTTGTTCAACCTTACTCAGACCTTCCTGTTGAACTTGGGTGAACAAAAGGAGTTCACAAGCCTCTTCGTATACTCCCTGATGTCCTTAAGAATATACACTTCATTTGTTTCTGGGGCCCATAATACTGAGGCCATCTGCCTCCTTTTCTTTTCTTGCTCATTAAGTCTCTTCAGTCTATAAAATCTGCCATGTTTTCTTCCGTAACATTTTAAAATTCAGATCTTCCTAACTGAATTCAGTAGGCTTGAAACATAACCTAAGAAAAGACCTAAGTATTAAAAACTTATTTTACAGAAAAGATTCCTTTTCATAATCCCCTTATCTTCTGGGTGCTTGGATATTACCAAGTTATTTACAGGTAAAACCAGTTTTGTGTTCTCTTAACACAACCTTTATCTGTGCCCTAATCTCCTTTCAACATGGTTACTGCATACCCTGTGGTTTTCCTATGACCCTCAGTGACAGATCTGAGATCACAAAAAAAATAATTGTTGAGATTATCTTATATTGTATTCTCCACTGAGTTCTCCATTCTGTTCTGCATTTCCCTCTGTACCACACAGTCTTCTTCATGATGTCTTCAAGGTCCTTCACAACAGTGAACCTTCCTACACTTTTTACTGTCATCATAAAAACTATCCCTCTACATTCTTAGAGTATAAATCTAATTCCTTAAGCATAGACTGAGTCTTAGGTTCATTTAGGTGGCTCTCTTAGGAAACAGGCTATAGACTGTTTTTCTGTTTCTTGGTCTGTGATTACTTGCAAAGAAGAATGATCACAGTGGATAAAAAAAGACTCCAGTGGATAGAAGCAGTGGAAAAATGAAGCAGGGCTCACCTCATCCTCAAAAGTTTAGCAGAGCTTTCAGGATGAGTGGCCAAGGGGTTGAACTATGAAAATTTACAGAGCAGGATCACAGAGCAATCTGAAAATTGACTGTATCAATGTAGACATAGTCTTATAATTTTTCAGATCTTCCCATTTGAATTTTCCTTAGATTATTTTAAATCCAGATAGTCTATAATCACCAAGCCAGTGACTGGCTGCGACAACCTGTGTTATTTGACAATCAGCCCCTACTTTCTCCAATTCTTTTCCACTGTTCAGCAGCTTTCAGTATTGCATCATAATTTCAAATATGTCTAAGTCCACAGCAGTGGTGCTTCTTCTGGTCGTTTTTCTTTTGAATGATAATGGTATTAATATATAATCAATGCTGTTATGTGAGAAAAACAATGATGTATTATTATATCACTTTCTGATGATAGGAAATTTAAAGAAACTTTAAGGAGGTTGCATTTCGGCTGGACTGCTCATAAACTTTCTAAGGTTATTCTTTGTTAGAAACGGCCTGAATTAATTGCTTTCTGCAATATATGCCAAGCAGTCAAACTAAGAAAATTAAAGCCAATATGACTTTTTCTTTAATCCTTGTTTGATTGCTTGATGCAGTCTACTGATGCATCTGTTGGCCCAGTAGATTAAGTTACTCTTAACCACTGCAGCCCCTATAGCTCACAGAGCCAAAATCCAGAGGCATTTTTTTCCTGTGCCATTTAATAGCAGCAAAAGTAATTAGAATGTTTAGTAGATAAAACATGAGAATACTCACTGGCTGAATATTCAGACCTTTCTGAAACTGCTGCAATCGCAGACAATCCAGGTGGCATTTGCAGGTGCACAGCTGCAGTAAATTATGAAGCTGGCATCTTTGGCAGTTCTCCTCAGTGCTGATGGCAGTAGATGTTTTTTTATCCAGTTTGTAATCTCCATTCCTCTTTTGTACACACAAAAGCACCCACATATTCAGTTTGTCTTCACATCTCTTCCTCAAGTACATTGTATTAATTGCAGTCACTATATGAAATATTATTCTATTTTTCCTAATTTTGGTTTTACAAAGCACCACTTCACACATGCACAGACATATACACAGACTTTTTTTTATTTTAGTTTCAAAACTTTCATTATAGATGCCTGTAAATGTAGATTCTTTTTTGTATGAAGTTGCTAAAATGCACTCAAACCAATGAAGCATTTTTGATATTTCTGAGTTTCAGATTGGAATCCAGGAAATATTAATGTTTTCTGTCTGATCTTGTCTCACTCTGCTGCAACACATGTCATTATGGCACATAATAAGAAAATATAACTTGCCTTAAAATGTAATAAATATTTCAGAAGCAATAAAAATAACCCCCTCAAAACACATTGCATGCACTCAAAGATGAGACATAAGGATTTTAATAGAAGTTTAAATAGAACCCCCACTCAATTTTTTCTGAACTTGGAAATATAACTGAGCTTTACAAAAGTATTTCAAAACTAGAAACTCTAACAAATCAGATTTATTCCAAAACAGTGCTGCTTAGCACTAGGTACAAGACATCTCAATACATTTAAAAAAAATTTGTATCAATTAAACAAAACATGGATGATGAACAGTGACTCGATTGAGATGCTTTGACATAGGTAATATTTCTCACTTGTAAATATATCTTAGAAAAACAGATTTTTTTCTAGATTTTTACATAGAGAAATATGTTTAAATTGCATGACATCCTATCCAAATCAATTTTTGCATCGTGGATCAGGACTACTTGTCCTTTAAAGACACTGCCAGGCATTGATACACAGACAATTCTCCTCCTGCTTCCACTGCCACCTGCCTGCCTGGCACGGCCTCCCACTGGCCACAGAGCTCTTCATTCATCAAGAAAGAAGATCCTTTTGAGCTGAGCTCATGCTTGTTTTCTTTAGCTTTGCAGCCCCTTCTACAGGCATTTCCTTCTACAGGCATTTCTATTTCATGCTTTCTCTCCACCAGTGCTTTTAGAAGGGCCTTTTCCACATGACAGTGTGAATATGAGAAGTGATATCATGAATTTCATGAGTACTTCAGCACATGTGGTTTGGGAGAAATTGTATTACTTCCTGTACTAGTTGGGACTGTCTCTAGGGCAAAGTGAAATAGGAGGAAGGTTAAGTTTACCACTGTAAGCCCACTGACCTGAAGAGTTAGATCTGACTGGACCCTGCTGGGCACAAAAGATTAACTAAAAGTAACCATGTAAAATAGTTTTCTTCATTACATTTCACCCAAGATTTCAGTAAAGTAAAGGCAAGGAGAAAAGAGTGGTCCTCTGGATGACCTCACTAGGACAAAAGAGAAAGCTACAGAAACTACTGCCCATGTAGTCTTTTGATCTCATAGAGCTTTCTCTTGCATTCTGGAGAAAGTCTAACCAAATCACCATCTCATCTAAAAACCTTTCATTATCAAAATATTTGTATTTACAAAATAAATTTCAAATCTACTTTGTTTTCAAAATTTCTTCTGAGTGAAACCAGTTGTTTAAATTGCTTAACTATATTAACACCATGAACTTCACATGTAATGTCAGATTATTAAATGATAAGGACCAACTAGGAGATGAAACAGCTGAGAGGATGAAAAGTAAAGATCTCAGAAGAGTCTGATGGAAGGAGCTGAGTTTTCTCCCAAGCACCATTCAAACTCAGCTTCCAAAGTTGCTGGGATTGGTCAGGGCAGAGTCATGCATATTCTGCCACCCAGCAATTAATTTCCTGTCATTCTTTGCAGCAAAGTGAGTGACACACCAAACGTGTAACTCTGTATGTGCATGTGTTTGAAATGTGAGAGACCAGATATGAAAAAGAGAAATGGTGAATCTGATTACTTTGTTGACATTCCAGTGGCAAAGTCTGCTGCTTTTGAATAGTGGACATGTAGTGAGAAGACAGATTTTTCATTAAAGTAATCTGTAATGCATGTTATTTTAAGATAAAGCAAAAGAATTAGTAAGTTAAAACAATTGTCAAAATGCTGTCTTCAGGATTTTATTTACAGCTGGGTATTAATTTCAAATATGAGAAATTTTCTTTTAAAGTTTCTTGTAGCATTTCAAGCCTGAGACAAGTAACATGATGATGCTGTATTTTTCTGTGCTCTCATTTCACAATGAGAGCTCTCATTTCATAATAGTATATTAGCAGGAATACCCAGGAGAAAGAGAAAACTTCAAAGCATGGCCCGAAATAATAGAGAATAGGTATGGACTGAATACCAACAGAGCCTGAGCTTTAAGTTCAAGCAAGCTTTTAAGACACTTCCCGAGAAATAACTTTTTTAATGAATTGAGTTCATCTCAGGGGTAACAGTGATGTAAAAGTAGGTTCCAAATCTGACTAGTTCTCTTCTCCGACACATGTCTTTTATATCCTGTGTAGCAGTTTGGGCATTGGGGATGACTCAGAAGTACCCTCACCACCCTATCATCTCCTGTAGTGAATAACTTGCAAAGCTAACATCAAAAACAGAACTTTCAAAACCTCCTAATTAGGAGTTTATTGTTCAGTTTAATCAGCAGGGAAAAGAAGATTGATTTTAAGAAATGCTCTCCATATGTGAAGTAGAGAGGAAGTTCCCCAGTCAGAAAACAAGCAGCAGCTCTTCATAAAAACATTTATTTTCAAAATGTCACGAGACTAGATAATAAGAGTTGCTGTAGAGTAGTACTGCATTAGCAGACTTATCTCTGATAGAGGCAAATGCACTTCTTAAAACTAGGCTATCCTATTGAATGCCACCAATTTTCATGAAGTTTTATTCAGCCAAGCAAGAATGCCTAGATGGCATAGTTTTCCAAAATCTATTATTGAGAGAATTGAGTGTGACTAAGACGATACACTCTTTTCCTATTCATCTTACATGACCACCAGCAGTAAGTCAATATGCAGTTTAATTTAACTATTAGCTTTCACACAAACTCTTCAGCTCTCTTCACCAGAAGACCAGTTTAACCCACAGTAACTATGTCAATTTTTTGTCATTTTTGACAAGTCACTCATCAGACATCTAGGACATCAAAGGTACAGATTGCTTTCATCCCATGAGCTTCTCACTGCTTCTTCTCATCTGATGTTGAAGGTTTGGATCCACAATGACAGTTCCAGCCTCTGCCAGCTAGAAATCATTCACAGAAGAATGTTCTCTTGTCCTTCCTTTCCTCCACCCTCATCACACCTTTCTGAGTTGTGTGATACAAAGGGAAGTCATTGCTATATCCAAACCAACTAGGACCACCTAACCTTGACCGTAATTCAGTGTCTAATGCCTTAGATGCAACAAGCCACCACAGCTTAACTAACTTGAAGAAAATGTGTTTGTGCACAGCCTTTATACAGGACTAATGCCAGGTTCACTGGCAGCAAAAGTTTGCATGAATATGCATAAGGGTACAGATTATTCATCTGGCATGTGAATGCCACTTTTTCCCCTTCAAAATCTTGCGTATCTAAGCCCTCAGTCACTTCTAAAATAGACACCAGTCTAAAGTCAGGTGAATAACTTTGAAGTTTTAACTTGAATGCTTAATCTTTCCTGAAGGATCATTTTAAGAACCTATTTAAGACTATGTATTGCCACATATAACTCTGTCTGAACAAGCTAAATTTCTACTCTTTAAAATTTCAGAAGTGCTTCAGCTTCTTCATACTTTACACTCCATACTTCAAGGATTTTCTTTCCTTTGTTAGTTGATCTAATTCTTGTTAATGATGTGTGTTTGTTTGAACAAATTCCTTTGACATTTTCCTTGTGTAGCAATTTTTATATACCACATGTATGTCAGTATCTCAGATTTTATATTATTATTAGCAGCAAGAAAATGTGGAAAATATAAAATTAAAATTTCTGCAGTACATTCAGTTGATGAAAATAACTTTTCTTTTTAATTTTTTTTAAACATATTACTTTCAAGAAGCTCCTGGGTTTTTTTGTTTTTTAATGTATTGACAGGTCACTAATTGTTTTTTCCATTATGATTAGCAGTTTCTACATTGAAGATTTATTCAGTGAAAATTCTACATGGAATTTTGCAACATATAACAGGGGTTATGAAACAGTAGTTTAAGTTATCCAGTATAAAGCATATTGAGAACATGGGACTCATTATACTTAAGGAACTGAAATCATTAGGTGGTAACAGCTTGTTGTCATACTAACTACCAACGTGGTCTGAATTAAAAGAGGCATCCTGCTGAGATCTTTACCAGGACTCATCCATTAACTCCCTCTCCTTGTTCTCATCTGCTTTGCAGCCGTAGCCAGGTGAGAATTAACGGGGCAGTTTACATCTAGCAGATGGTAGCTTCCCCAGGACAACTCTATTTAAAGAATAGAGAGAAGGAATCAGTAACTGGATAATAAGCATGAGACAAAGAGGGAGTGTAAAGATTTAGGGTTATTTTGTAGTATGCTTTTGACTTACAGTTGCTCCTAGGTGGAAAAAAAATAAAAAGAAAAGAAAAAAAGACACATACTTTAAGACTTTATACTTATATATTTCTTATACTATAGAACCTCCCTGAACAATTTAATTTCACTACGTGTTTTCGTTGACAATAGCTTTTGAAGTAACATGACTTTACTCAACACAGAACCCAGTCAAGTAAAAGGAAAGACTCTGCTCTTTACTCCTGAAATGCAGAAGTAGTTTATGTCTGTAACCTAGCTCATCAAAGATAATTTGTATATTAGAAGTGAAATTAAGAAAGCAGAAAAGTGTTTTGCAAAGTAATAGGATCAGAGGTAACCAGAGCTGTTGTTTACACAACATAGCCTCTTTGAAGAATCTTGCCCTCATCCCCTTGCTTCCTACAAAATGACAGGGTCTGCTTTAGAGACAGTCTTGGAGAAGTAAATTCTGAGACAAACTCTGAAGCAGTATTGCTCCCTGACTGCTCATTGTCTGTCCAATGTGAAGTGAGCTTCAGCTGCACATACCCTGCATTTTCTTTTCTGTTTTATTCTACAGTCACAGTAGGTGAAGCAGCCGATCACTGAGATCTTCGCAGTCCTTGCACCTTTGAGCCACACCAGCTCCTTGCCAGCTTCCCTAGGCAACCCATGGCAAAGATCCTACAGGGAAGATCTCTGCCAGAATATAATGTTGACCCTAATAAATGTCAAGAACAGAGGATGTTGTAGCAAAATAAGCAGTAATACTTGTCTCTTATTTTATTGTTAACCATGGAAGGGCAGATCTAAGCCATTCCCTGCTTGTGACTCCCCATACAGTTCCTCAAAAGTACTGCCTTTACAGACCACACAACCTCCCTGAATATTTTCTGTCATGCTTTCCGTCCTTTTTACACTCATCATGTTGTGTAAGAGTTCCACATAATTTGATATGCCTTGTTTTTTCATAAATTCCAGTGGTTTTACTCAAATGTTTTTATATACCAGAATGCGTGTGATGTATAACCTTTCATAACACTTGAGCATTGCATTTTTCTTGGTAATGGATTTCATCTTGTACCTGACAGTCTACACTTGAAACTTATAAGCATAAAATTAAAATACCAAACAAATTTCTAAAACAGTTCTTTGAATTATCAAACTGCACAGTATCTCAGAAGACTGCAGTAAGCATTTTATCCCACCACAGCTTTCCAGACACCTGACTAAGATGATGTTCATCCTTACCCTGCATGCCCTGTACTTTCTGATTCTCTAGACTCTTTACCACACACTTTTAAGAATCCAGAAGGGCACAAGGGAAGTTATTTTTACAATTTTTCTACTTCTGTTAAGGAGAAAATCTCAACAACACTGTGGGGGTTTTCTTTTCCCTGATATGGTCAGAAAAGTTCTGCAAAGACATTGGCAATGGCCCAGGAGACCAGTACAGTATTTTGATTTCCATTAAGCTGGTATGATTTTGACATTAACGTAGCTGTGACGTTTCTCTTGCTGATACTGGCCAGATCCTACCCTTCTATCAGTTTTCTGGTACCTTGTTTCTCAAGTAATCATGTTAAACATATGAGTATTTATAGATGTAAATGTAATTGTAAGTTATCAGAAAGGTCTTCTTCTTGGTGAAGCTATTTCTAGAACAACTGATTTGTTTTTCAAAAGTGCTTATATTAAATGCCAGTTTTATAGAAATGAGCATTAACTATGATAAAGTTTTGGGGATTTAGGTGCATACATTACGAATGTTAATATTCTATTATAGATTTTTATTTGACTTTGTTTGCACAGTTTTACCTCCATATTAACAAAAAAAAAAAAGAGAAAGTTATATCAGTTATTGTGTTAGTTAATCTGTACATGCGAATTTGATCAGGAAGCCTCTTTGCATACTACAGTCTTGTCCTGAAATTCATTTCCCTAGTAATCCCAGATACTCTAAAGTTGCAGTACAACTTAACCTTTCCTCTAATGTCACTCTTTCACCCTCTGTTTACAAGACATTTAGATGACAATGTGGCTCCACAGATCAAAACCTGCCTCCTCTATGTAAGCAAGAAATGGAAGCATGCTATCTTGGTGTGTTTGCAACTTGGTGTCCTACAGCAACTGAAGTTCAAAGGAGTGATATGTTGCTTTTTTCCTTCTATAGTTTCAACAAAGAATGGTCTAAGTAAAATGCTCTTCTTTTGCACATTGTTTATTCACATTTTGCCTCAGTGGAATAATGCTGATAACAGCAAGGTTGTACGAATAACTAGTATTCCATTTCAGAACTAAAACAAAAAAAAATCAAAAATTTCAGCTTAGATTTAATTAAGTTTAAATTTTATTGGTATTCTTTAATGAAATAGCCATCTTTTTAATCCAGAACATTTGATGCAACAAAAATTTCTTTCAGTACAAAAAACCTTTTTCAGTAATAGTAAAAAAGAACTGAATAACTGCACTACTACAATGATCTCCTGCTGGTACCCTGTGGGATTAGAGAATTTATGAAGGAAGACTAGATTATCCTCTTTTCTGTGTGACTGGGAATCTTTCTATCAGTACCTAAAATACCCCTGCTACAAGTGATAGTAATTCCTGGTGAGATGCAGATTAACCCAGAAAACCTGTACCTCACTACCATTAACAGCACTAACCATTTGTTTGGAGGAATATGTTTTGGTAGTTTATTAGCATAGGATATATCTTATACTGTATTTAATTCATGAATGTATGGATATGCATGAACCCCAACAACTTAATATTTTTATGTACTTTCAAAGAAGATGCATATATCTCTACTCTAAATAAAGACTATTTGATTGGAAAACAAATCTTGACTTCTATCTTGTTTGAAAAGGCACATTCTCTTTGGCTGGCATCACATCTTTCTAATACCATAAAACATCAATGTTTTGAAAGAAAAGGTCATCCTAGAAATCTAATACCTGGCTAGAAAAGATCTCTTCATCAGTTTTTTCTCCTTTGATCATTTAATTGTCTGTATACTCATAAATATGCCTAAAGAAGAACAAAATAGATCAGTCAAGCTCAATTTAGGTCTTTGGCCAAGATCTGAGCAATTAAAAAGATCTATGCTATTTATAACACCATCTGATTCTAACATTTGCCAGATTAGAATGTCTGTATCTTTTCATTTCAGATAATGAAAAAGCCCTGTGCAGTTCCGTGCATCTGCTTGAATTAGATTACTTAGTTATTTCTACCTGCATGCACATTTATTATTATGTTATTATACACACTGGAAGGATCACAGAATAAAGCTTGATCTAGTACACTGTAGTTAAGGAAATTAAGCATATGTACTCCTGTATTAACTGTTATCTGCTTTAAGCATCTCTCAGGCTGTCTTATGCTATACTACAGATAAGCTAAATAAAAGTAGGATCTGTTCTTATTCATTCCCATCTTCAGACATCAAGTAAATGGCTCTTCTTTCCATATTGTGCTA
This sequence comes from Mesitornis unicolor, assembly GCF_000695765.1. Lineage (NCBI taxonomy): Eukaryota > Metazoa > Chordata > Aves > Mesitornithiformes > Mesitornithidae > Mesitornis > Mesitornis unicolor. Next base: position 23,977 of record NW_010210123.1, read on the forward strand.
CCTATAAAGTGGAAAAGGTATTTTGTATTAAATATCTATGTGCATATTGCTTTCATAACTGCTTTCAAGTAAGGAAAGAAAATACGAGTCTCATCAACAGCTTTTTATGATCTTTTAATATACACTGTGAGAACATAGCCTTTAGTTACAATGATAAGCAGAATTTCCATCCTGATAGAGTTCAGAGGATAGAGTTATACCTTCGTTATTTTGTGTTAATACTGATATGGAAGATGCATAGCATGAAAGATGCTCTACAGCCAACACTATAAAAAACCTCTTTTGAGGAAAAAAAAAATATTAAGAGTAATGTGCAATTTAATAGTCATTTTAAGCATTTCCCAAGCTGCAGCACCACATGAGCACTATATCAGCCTACGCTCCTTCCCCTTTTCTCTGTATTCCATACTGTCTCTGAATATCACTTTTGAATCTTGTGAACATCTAAATACTTCTACTTCAGAACAGTCCATGGATTAGCAGTTCACCTTGTTCATAGAGCAAGAATCTTCAGAGGTGTTCATATGCATTTATTTTTGCTGAATCAAGATCATGATTTGACACATTACATAGTGGGGACCTGTCATCTAATACTGCCATCTATTGCAACCATCTCTATAAGCTATGAAATAACAAAGTTTATTATCATCGCACATGTGTTTCCTCTTGAAAAGTATAAATTTGTTTATTGCTTTTCAAGTAAAAAAATAAATCTTATATATTATTTTATTACTATACTAAATTTATTTTTTTCACACCTGAAGAATGGTTACTGTGCCTGAAAGGTTTGTTTATTTTTCCAGGTACCACATTTGTTCACCTCTTTCTACAACAGTTTTCTTGTTTTTTCTTCTGCTCAACAGAATTGTGTGCTGCTAGAAGGTAATGTGGAGACTTTCTAATATTGAGATGTCCAGAAAAAAATAGTGTATATATATATATAGGTTTTTCACATACGTTTATTGAATTACTAATTTCTTTGACAGTTCTATGAGTGGAAAGTATATAATCTGCATACCTTTGAACCTAGTTCTTCATGTGCAGCTTCAGAATTGAATGGGAATTTGAGGACAGCTGTGTGAACTTCTGAAGAGGAAACTTTTGCTTTGACTTCACCTTGGTAGTGTAAGGACCATGTTAAGTTTTTAATTCCAATAAGCACCAATATGCAGGATCTGTCTGTTTGTGGACAAGAGGTACTGCTTTTTGCAGAGTTGTGTATTTCCTGCAGAAACTTGAATACTTTGGTGCTTTCTTCTCACTACTACAGGACCCCAGTTAAAATGTAAGCATCAGGGAGCCATTTTAATATACAAATGCCATTTGCAGAGGTGTTGTGGGAAAGGGGGGGTAGGTAACATTAATCACAGAGGTCATCTTCCTCTCAATTTGGATTTTGGGAAAATCATTGTCAGTGCCTCAGCATCCTTCCTGCATTTATGAGGTGGGGTTAAAGCAGTTGGTCAATTAGAGACATCCAAAGACAAGAGAAAATTACTAGAACAGTCTTTACTACACTTTGTGTTTTTAAAGTGTGCCTTTTATACCAAAAAAGGAATTACTTCCTGAAAAAATGGAGGGGACATCTCAAGACATATAACACAGTTTTCCCAAAAGGGTAATTTTTGCTCTTCCAAAGACTATGTATATAATTTGTAATAAGATTAGTTTCTTTTTTATTGGTCTGCATTTGAATTAAGATAATTTTATTAGTTCTTCTTCTACAGTTGGAAATGTTTCCAATAAAACCTAGTAATACTAATTAATAAATATGTTTTGTGTTAGTTATATCTGAAATATTTAGACAAAAAAAAAAAGCAGCAAAACAGTAATGCAGTTACAAAACTGATTAAATCCCTTTATTATATACCATCAGAACAAACTGCCCTGGCATTGATTAATACAAAATCAAGTCAATAGAATGAATAAGAAGGGAGACATTCTCTGTATGGGTCCAGCCTGTAATATGCTTTAAGCAACAGCCAATCTGAGCAAGTAACATTGATTTGATTCGGCTGCAGATAGAATAGTTCAAAACCAGACTCATAAACATTAAATCTCATCACTAAATTAAAAAAAAAAGGTGCAAACACAGAGAACTCTACTCTCTGTGATGTTTCAGGAACCACAGACCAAATCCAATTTGTTTTGCTCAGGTGAGTAGTTTCTCACTTGAGTGATAGGTCAGTCTAGGACAAGTAGACTTGCAATTCAAAGGAATTGCATCTAAAATGGATGTAATAGGATAGTAAGGGTAGTAAATGACTCAGGATAGCAACTTACTTATTTTGCTGACATTATGGCAGCTGTGTTAGGCTGTCCATTTATTTAATGAAGTCTGCAAATCATTTCACAGAAGAGAGTTGGTTGAAAAAAAACCACCAGACCAATTCAAGCTCTGTCAGGGAAAAAAGAAAACAACAAACAAAAAACACACACCAAAACCCAAAACAAACAAACAAACAAACCCCAAAACAAACCAAAACTGAACACTTTTGAAAACCTTTGGATTTTTTTTTTCTGTTTCTGAAGCAGAGTATAAGGATTAAACTGTGTATACTTGCTTTATTCCTCTTCTAGTACAGGGAGTTTAGAGGATGTCATGTAGACATATAAACAAAGAAACATTTTTGCAGGCCTTCTGTTCCTAAAGTATACTACAAGACCTAGACCAAAACATCTGAAACGCCATACAAAGATCTGGGCTCTCCTCACCAGTTCTTCTTTTATTAGTCATCAAGCCAAAACTGAAAATTGGATAATTCCAAATTTATGGCTCTTCATAGTCTGGATTAAGGGTTTGAATTTTGATTTTTAAGGGGTAGACCAAACCCTTAGACTGAAGCCGGGACTACTGTTTCTGTGTGAATACTCTCATGAGTAAATTATGATTGAAAAGGTGGGCATCAGTACCAGTCCAGGAGTGATAGTAGTGTCAAGATTCCTGAACTATAATTCCCATTGGAATCCATATCATCCTGAGAAAAGAAAAGAGCATGTGGAGACACTGTAGAATCTGTAAATTCAGATGATAGAGTCTTCACCCAGCTCTTATGCTCATAGTATGGAGTACCCTTTAACTTTAACTGACAATGACCACTTTGGATTCAACAAACAGCTGGTAGGGAGCTGGTGTGGCAAGAGCTGTGGAATGATGTTATAATTGTGGAGGATATTATAGTTACAATTTCGGCATAGCTTGACATCAAGTCTGTGTTTGCAGGCATAAGCAATGCACTTGCTCATTAATTCTGGTATGATCCAGGAGTTCCACAGCTACCTTCTGTGGTGGGCTGATATGAGACAACAGGCTAATCTGAGTCGAAATGTTGGACTGAATTCCTAGTCAACTTCACAACAAAGCATTTCACCAGTTTTCACAATTCCTTAGGTGAAAATTTCAGACAAATCCAGGACTTCCCACCGGCAGTTTCTGCTGCATATAGTCCAACTGCCAGGCACTATTTTCATGTTTAAATATAATTATTAATGTCCTGGGTGGAGACCCTGGTCATTCCCAAAACTCATCCAACCAGTTCCTGCCATAGAATTGACTAATCTGTACATGGATAATACACTTGTAATTAGTCAGTAGAAATTGCTCCTGCAGATGAAGAATTGACCATGTAGGACAACCCTTTGCACATAGTTCAGGTGGTTAGGAGATGGGGTTTTAGGATAATAAATAGCAACAGATCGTGCATGTGCTAGAGTGATCACACAGGACCATGGGCCAGCTAGGTGTAAGAATTCAGCAAAAAAATGCTTCAGGGGTTGTCACCATCAGGGCAGCAGCTAACCATCCTGTTCAAAGGATTCACTTCTTCACATGAAGCTTTATCTTATGCAAGAAATGCGAATAATTTCATGTTTCAGCAAACACTCTCTGCCAAGGGTAATCCAAACATTTTTAATTACAACAATGGGGAAAAGTAGAGAATTAAGGCTCTAAGTATTTAGCAAGTAGAGAGGCATGTTTTATATTCATCATAAGTAAGACAGAGATTTTTCATTTCATATGCATTCACAGCTGCTTCAGTGAGTAATTTTGAATAGTCATGTGACTGCATGTAGATATTAGACTTAACAAAGACTTAGAGGCTTTTTCTGTGTGAGAATTTTATTTCAGGAACAGTATTTATGGTTTCTTATGTAAACTTGGATGCAACAAAGAAAGCAGAAATTAAGCAGAGAGGCTAAATTTTTATGCTTTGATAGTTTAGTCTCCTGAAGTAAAAATGGCTCTTGAGTCATACAATATTGCAGGCTTTCCATACTGTCTTTTACATTATTGGTAAGTGGGAAAAAAATTAATTTAGTTAGAGGTATATGCCTCTAAAACAAATTTCATTTTGCAGTTGTCTCTTCCAGTGATTTCTATCATTCTAAACTGCTGTAATCACCTGACTAAGGAGACATGAAAATACAGCCATAACATAATTATAGAGAGGGGCCTGCTCCAGTGACCTCTCTAATTTTAGTAACAGCCCAGAAAAACTTGAGCTTGAATTCTAATGTTCTTCTTAAAATAGTTCATTGGTGGACCATAAAGAATGGTGTGGTTTTGGCCTGGTTTGTCCTCAAATTCCTGCATACTACTCCCTCAATGGCTCTCCTGCACCACACCTAACTCCCCTCTACTGATGCTCAAAAGCATCATTTCACCACAACAAATACAAGATGCGTTGATTTAGATGTCTGAAAAGCTTTTATGTCTAGTAGTTTTTCTTTTGTAGCTTTGGTAACTTTCAACTGTCTCATACAAATCAAGTGTATCTCATTTGATTTTTGTCACGAGCGTGATTAATTATGTTGCATGATCTCTTTGTTGTCTGCTTATGTATACACTAAGATGCCACAGCACAGAACACCACACAGCCACTTGTGCTGTCAACCATTTTGAGTCATTTTTCAACCTTAGAAATGGGCCTAGAGATAATGCTTTTGTGCACAGAAAGATGAGAGTCTTATTACTAATGAAGGGCAAATACAAAGTTTTCAAGAGAATTTGGATATTGACTAATCAGAGCCACTTTACTAGCATTAGTTTTAAAACAGATAACAAAAGTGATTTATAAACATTCAAGAGGTCATAGCTGAATTTCAAGAAACATAAAACATTTTTAGTTTCAACAGTAGGTCACAGGTGTTGACAAGTTTGATTTGATACCAAACAAATCATTCCTACAACTCCTTTCAGCACATTAGAAATAGAAATAACTTTACTTTCTTCACTATTCAAATACACATTTAGCTTTGTTACATAAACCTCTCCTATATTATTCAGTGGTCTCCCTTTAATAGTGATTGCTCGTTTTAAACATTTAATTTATAAAGTAATGCTGTCACATGGATCAGACTATTATGGGATTTATAACAATTCTAATTAATTTATTCATCCATTAAAGATCTTGAAAATCTACAGGCATAAAAATCACAAAAGGTTTCATCCTCTAGTTTTCCAATACTGTTTTTCACTAGGAATATTATAATTTTTCTGAAATTTCCTTGCAAATTGAGAACTTTATTTACAGTTCAATCTGGCAAGATTGCTCAGAGCTAAACAAGACTTGTAATAGGGTATTAACAGGTTCTTTCTACTTACCAATGAGGGCAATACCCATTGCCTTCATGGGCTTTCCTAAAGTAGAAAAGGGACAAAGAATCCAGAGAGTGGATATAGTTTGGTTTTCATTCTGACAATAAAAACATCAGCACAAAACAAACAAACAAAAAATCTTTAGATCTTCTAATTATGAATTTATTCCTTATCTTGTATTGCTAGTCACAATTGTTACTGCTGATTTCTCTTTGTTTGAATTTCAGAATAAGCAGGAGCTTTTAACACTGCCATATGACTTTCTTCAGAGTGAATGGTAACACAGATAGCTATTAGCCTGAGAGATTACAATACCACCATAAACACAAATTTGCTTGCATGAGTATTTGCAGTGTGTGAATAATATATGTTGTGAATCAAAGTGAATGTGATATTTTTCTTCAAAGTAACATTTGGAAACGATTTCAGCATTATTTATTCAACTTTTCTTATAACAGTTTGTAAATGTTGACTTGTTAACATGCGACTACTGTAAATATAGAATTTGTCTCAGCTTCTTTAGTAGTTTAAATCTGCAAGGCAATGAGTCAAGTTACATGGTTAACCTGATGATCTGATCTTGATTACAATTTATTTTCTGCCTTTTCTCTTGGAGATGCTATTGTTGAGAACGCAGATATTCCAAACCAGTGGCGTCTACTTGTCTTGGTCTCTGCCGCCATATTTTATTGTCTTTGTCTCTCCAAAGGAAATAAAAAAAACAAACAACAACAAGCAAAAATATATTTTATAAAAGTAATCAATTCATCACTTTTCTTTTTGGTACATACTTTTCTTGTATTCCTGGTACTTTAGAACATAAGATTTTTCTGAAAGGGGCTTTATACTTGAATTTGCCTGCAAAGTGACGAGAATATTATTTTTTTAAAGACACCCTAGGTTCTTCTCTATAACAAAAAGTTGGTTAAGTGTAACCCAGTCTTTTTTCCTGGTAGCCGTAGCTGACAGATAAGGTCTTCTTCCATCCTCCTCTATTCCTTCACGTACAAACAAGCCAGCATGTCTGAATTTCTTAGTGAGATTACTGACTACATGGGCTACATAAAAGAATTCTTGTGCTTTCTCCTACTGTTAATTATGTTTTTTCTCAAAATCTCCTTTGAGAATAAGTGATTTAACCCCCAAGCTACCTAGCACCTTGTGAATTATGCTCACGCCTCACATTTTGATTATGGTAATGCCACTGATAACATCAGCACAATAATTAATAGCAGGTTTTGTCAATTTTCTGCTTGACAAAATCCTCCCCGAGCCTTACCTACATCTTACCACATCACAGAGGAATACATTTCTTTCTTTCTCCTTTTAAACTCCTTTTGCTTTTCTTGTCTGTGTGTGCATATCCTGAGCTTGATTTTCAATGGTGCTTACTTCCTTCATCTCCCAAGTGAAATAAAAAGAGTTTTCAGGGCTTCAAGGTTTCTACTTTGTCATTTTCAGTGTTTAGTAATGCCTTATGAGCAAATCCTTCCCAAAATGAAATAAGGATACCCTGAGATAGTTTGTTTTTAAGCTGCACCTTGGAACAGCCAGTGGACAATAGGTTAAACAAAGCTATTGACAATTTCACTTTACAGCTGGCAATAGAGAAATTAACAGAGAAAAACAGGAAAAATCCACAGCAAGATCCCCATTATCTAACAAATTATTTGCTTTCAAAATATATTAAAATCATGCAGATCTTAGCAGGACTGTCTGTAGCACAACACTTACCTGCCTCCTGGCAACACAGTTACAAAGACGAAGTGTGTCTCATTCCACTTGTGATTTTATAATGAGATGTGAGCCTACATTAAAGAGTAACATGTTTGCTTTCTGAGTAAAATTCCCCAGGTATTCCAGGATGCCAGGCAGCCTTTCTATCTGTCTGCTCTATTGTTAGCATGTTTCATAAATCTAACTCAGTTGCAGCAAAGCATCAGGTTTTGAAGCTAGACAGACATCACAGGCATAAAATGGTTAATTACGTTGTGGCTTTCAAAGGCAACCTTAGTCTAAATCATTTGCTGCTTTGTGAGAGAAGGGTCACCTATGCACCATAACTACAAAGGGAAGAAGACATTTCTGCTGTCTGTTCTGTCTCCATTTTGAGTGCAGTCTGCCTGCTGATTATTCTGCATTCACTTCTCTAAAAAGCTTATTAATGTGGTCTAGAGGGAGACTGTCAGAAATAGCAGACCGAATCAAGGGATTTTCCTTCAACATCCAAATGACATGCTGCAGCAAGAGAATTAAACAGATGACTAACCAGTGCCCTTTTGTCTGCAGATGAAGATGGGATTGCCAACTTGTAAACCAGCGACTGACATTTGGGTGGATTAAATCGTCCTGTTATTGTACTGCTAGTTTCTAATCACTGGTGCTTTCTTGATCTCAAGTGTCTCAGCTGGAAGGCTTCTCAGTTCTCCGAGACTTGTTTGCTGAAACCCTCAGTAGAGCTTTTGCTGTAAACATTTATCTATAGAGAAGTACTGCCCTGACACTGACTGAGGAGAAGAGTTGGCTTCTAGGTATTTAATTAAAACATTAAGCAGAAAAAGCTTTAATGTCAACATTCACAAGTGCTTTACCATAGCTGTGGGTTGTTATAATTGAGTTTTCCTGCAAATGCTTTTTTCTCCCTCTTCCTTCTCTAAGAGCTGGAATAGCTTTAGGTTCTCTTTGCTTCATGCTGTTAGTTGTGGCTTTGAGACTGTGCCCCATGCTGTCATTCTCTGGATTCTTTCAATTTAGTTGTTAGCTTTAATTTCTAAAATCGAGATTGGATGACAACAAGGGGCTCTAATGAAAAGTAGAAAAAAAGTCATCTGTTAAACAACATTAAGAATTCCTACGTGCAACAGCATATAATCTGGTCAAGCTGATTATGTTCCGATTTTGTAAACTTTCTAAGGCTTTTTACCTTGTAATTAATATTAAAAGGGAGAATGCACTGTTCAGGATCCAAAGGTATTGTGACACCTATAAAAGTTCTGTCCAGGTTTCTATTCGTCATCTGATGACAAATTTTGATGTTTGTAACTCTAATGTTTATAATTTGTAAAAATACATAGACCGCATTGTCCCATGATCACTGTCATCAGAATCTGCATTTAGAAAGTAGGAGGCTCACATATTTATTGCCAGTCAGTTCATCAAGTTAGTACTTACAAGAGTACTGCTTTATTTAAAATAAAAGAAACCTGTATCTGCCAGCTTGGAACTAATAGAAAAGTACAAAATAATGCCCCCTTACAACACTTTGGTGAATCAGATCTGTAAAGAACATGCTTTTCTTCCCCCACTCTGGGAAATCTCAGTTCTACTACCTCAAATGGTCCATGCATATTACATTTTCAACATAATGAGTCAAATAAGAACTTGCTGTCTCTGAAGAAGGCAGAAAGGTAAAGACTTCATATAACATCTTAAGTCATGGCAACAATTTTTCAAAGGGAAGTAAAAACTGTAAGATGCCATTTGGGATTGCCTCTGGCATTCTGGACACTGAAGTAAAGAAGCTGGTAGTTACCTAAATGACAGAAGATTGTAAAGACAGGTTCTGAGTTCTCTACTTCTGTAGTTATTCTTGATTTATATTTTACACCTCAGTTCTGTGCCTTTGATAAACAGAAGTTAAAGAGGGCAGTTCTGGTAGGGTATACTTTAATATAGTCAACTACCTGTTCACAGGCATCTTAAAAATGATGTAATAATATAGTATTTCTTTCCACTATGCATGCCCTACTTAGAAAGGAAATTCAGGTTTAGGTTCAGACAAAGCTGTTGTGTGAAGAGGTGCTAGAACTCTCAGCTTCTCACACCTTGGCCATGCCTTCCCATCCATCAGCCTGCAATGAACAGCTGTGCTCAAGCAACTCAGGTTTTGCAGTTGGTAACAGACCTTCCTTGCTGCTGTCAGGTGATATCCCCTTCCTGTTCTTCACATAGGGAGGCAAAGGTTTTACCTTTCTTTCCAAAGTACTTACAAAATGCCCTGAAACACAGAGCATTGCTCGATTAAGCAATGCAGAGTTGTTTTATAGACATGACACAAATGAGCATGACACAGCTAAAGCCCAAACTCAATTCCATGTGACCCTGAGCACTTTGCCATTTTGCTGCAGCAGTAGGGGTAGACAAGAAGAGCAACAAACGTGTTACATCAGGAGTTGCCCCTGTTCTGCTGTACAGCCACAATGTCTACCATTTGAAATCAATAGGAGTGAATTGTTTTTTCTTGCTATTGTATTTATGGTGGGAATAACTCCAACATCCCAAGCCTTTAGTAGTCTGATTTGCATACCTGTGCAAACAACATTGCAGATATTTTTTGAACCTGTTAAGTAAGCTTTTGAAATATTATTAGGAGATGAAGCAGTCACATGAAAAGCTTGAACAAGAGCTAGTATTACAGTTTCATTCTGTTAAAAAAAACCCCAACAAACTAGCTGCCAATATAGGAATAGCTTGAGAGAAAAATCTCAGAAACCTTTGAAAAAGTTTCCTTAGAAGGTGAAAAAAAGTCTCGGTAGAACAAGTTTAATTGCAAAAGTATACTAACTCTATTTAACTCTATTTTTCTCTTCTATCTACACGCATACACACATAGGGTTTATGCATATGTTGTGTTTTCAGCAAAACACATATCCTTTTGTGTATTAAGTCATGATTTAACCTATTAAGACTGGAATAGCTGAATAAACATTTATTTCTCCCTCTCTCCACTTTCCAAGAAGCACTGGGGGAAGGGGGAGGGGCAGTTTGTTAAAGATTTAAGGGGAAAAGAACAGACTATTTTTGCTGAAGATTGATTTTTCACTTTCTTATTTTTGTGGTTACATGTTCATATATAATTTTAGTAACAGTAAAATTATTGCACCTAAATTTTATTTACACTTGAAAATTTCCCCTCAAAAAACATGAAGAGAAAATTCTGAACAAACCTAGTTCATTTTTTTTTCTATTTATTTCATTATTTAAATGTTGGAATAATTAGAAGTGATTATACATTGGGTATTCTTACTTTTTTTTAAATGATAATAAATTTAAAAACTTTGAGAAGGTGAATTATTGTTTGATGAAAAGGTATGAATTTGGACACCAATGCAAATGCCTAGTTTTATTAGAAAAGATACTTTCATTAGGAAGGATACTCTTCTGATGTCATGTTCTCACAATTGTCATTACAAGGTCCCTCCTAAACTGTGGAAAAGCTTTTAAAAATCTATTAATAGAAATGGATGATATCTCTTTAAAATTTGAATTAGCAAGCTGAGGAAATCATTAGTATACAGCTGTAACCCTAAGAGTGTATACTTGAAAGAACTGTTTATTTTCTGCCTTGCAGCTGTGTGTAAAACCCACTGAGAGAAACTTGTTACCAATTACTGGTTTAGATGCTTGAAGTAAAGACAGCAGGTACCAAGAGAGTAAAACAGTCTAGCTCACAAATAATGATACAACACTGAAATTGCTTAAGAGCAGCTCTTAAAGGAAAGGAAAGGAAATATAACTGCTGAGAATAAATAAAAAATGAGTAAGGAAGTAAATAAAGCAAAGCAAAGCAAAGCGAAGCAAGACGTAGAGAAAAAAAAATTAAAAAATCAGTTGACTGAGGCAGAGAAGGAAGATTTTGCACCATAAGCTTCCAGCGACAAAGATCAGATCAATAGTTGCAGTCTAAGAAACCAATGTATTTCAAATAGTGTCTGAGGACTTGTAATATGCAATTGAAAAGTCAATTCTATACAACATCATGTCCATTGAAGAATGTATTGCAAAAGGTAAGAGTATTTTATAAGTGTAAAAGAAATCATTAGCATGACCTGTTGCAAACAAGAAACTCTCTCTAACTTGGAAGAAACTTTATCAATCAGTGAAAATAATTTTGTTCCATTAACTGGAAAAAATTGAATTATTTCGGACCCACCAAGAAAACGAGTTGATAGATGAGAAATAACTGACAATCTTGAGATGAAAAAGATAGGTGACCAAGGTAAGAAAATCTAAATTCAGAAAAGCCATATATAGATTATCTGATGTACTCTGGAAGAAGGGCTTGAATACTGGGGTCTTCATGTCTCACACCCATAGCTGCTTTTCATACTGTATTTCCTGAGGCATGAACAGCTCGCTTAGCTTGTTTCCCTCTCTGCTCCCAGGGATCTTGTGGCTTAGTTGGAGGTGAGAGAAGGAAGACTCTTCCCTCCCAAAAGCCCATCTCTCCCATGCAATGGAAAGGCATCCTGAGAAAGGGAAAGATTCAGCACGAGGCCAGGTGCTGCATAGCCAGGTAGAAGGAAATTATATCACAGAGCAATTGCACCACCCAAAAATTTTACCACTCTCGGCTATGCTGAAGTTGTGTGAGTGTTTCTCATTTGTTTCCTTGCAAAGTAAGCCAGCTTAGCTGGAATAATCACAGGAGACTTTATGGACTGAATTTCCTACTAAAGCTGATCAGGAAATTTTCACAAAATCCATGACCTGGGTTAGCTGTGTGGGTAGCACTCCCAGTAACCTGGACTAAAGAGCAGTAACTTCTGTAACCGTTTGTGCTGGATTCACAGGTGGACCTCAGACTTCCTTCTTAATGAAGGAAGACGTGACTGGTCTCTCCTCAAAAGAGATTGACACATATGGGGTATTATATTAAAGCATAATGCTACAATAAGAGTTCTGGACAAGGCAAAGGGCTTCAAACTACAGTTTCTAAAATCTCATGTCTACTGAAGTCAGCATCTAGGTATTCTCAGCCAAAACTGACTCAAGCAAACAGAAAGAAGAAAAAAAACACCTCCTTTTGGCATTGAAGTGCTTGCATCAAGCCCATGAAATAAAAAATGTGACAGACTGCAAAGGGTTCGTGTTCCCACTACTATGGCACAGTATTAAATGTCTGATTTTTGTAGAATCTTTATTTGCTTTTTATAACTCATAAGTAAAAAAGGAAAGTTATTTGTATGTATAATCCATTGATAGCAAAAATTAGGCAATTACAGATTAGAAAATGAAAGTTCTTATTGCATGTGCTATTTAAATATGGGTCATTTGTTAACGGTATATCATAAGCACATATACACTTTCCTAACATGAGCTAGTATTAATCTGACAGAGGTATATTACACTTGATTATGCATTGTAATGATTGTGAGAGTAATTGAATTATTTTCAATTTTAAAGCAGTTTTGTTAAGATGGCTGTTACTTACTCTAAATGTTTTTTATATGTTTTCCTTTAAAGTGACAATTCTGACTGCATTGGTTTTAAATGCACACTAAAAGGATATTCTAGTGAAAATTCCTTGTTTACTTGAAAGAGGTTGTTTAAATGTTTAATGACATTAGCTCCTTGCAAACGGCATTCATTTCCTGTGTATGCAAATTTTCTTAATGTGAAACCCCCATAACAGGTAGAATGTAGAAAGTTAATGAAGCCATGTAATTACAATCACTATAGAGACTGCAGTCCCTGGAGAACAATAATGTGATAATATACATGGGTTTTGACTTTCTTAGGAAACAACAGCTTATAATTTGAAAATAGATAGTAAAATATTTTCATTATCTTCTGCTGTCTCCTAAGGCAAATGGCAGGTACAAATAGATTATGCTTTTACTAACTTCAAAATGGAAGCTAATGCAATTAGGAAACATTTAATTGTTTTCTATTTTCCGTGGCTGGCAATGGACTAGGTTTATACCCTTCTTTCAACCATAGGGTAAAGTCAGGGTCAATCTGACTTCAGCTTGGAAATCTTAGTTTTGTTCTGACTCTGGAAAGGTACATATTGAAGATGACTAAGTATATGTAATTGATCACTTTGAAGTACGTAACTGAGAAATCAAAAGCTAATTAAAAGCTTTGAATGCCATTTAAATGCAAGATTTCAAAGGACCTGTTCTGAATTTCAAAGATTCCAGTGCAATATTTTAAGTCTTCTCACAAATAATAGAAAAAAAATTGTAAAGATGTATTTAATGGTTTTTCTTATATTTTGTTTTGCTTATTACTGTGAGTACTATAAAGCGAAGAGGACACTGAGAAGCTCCCTCCTTTAGCAGCACGCTGTTATGGTGTAGTAGTTTGAGACAAAGTCCTGCAGCATCAGGAAATCAGCTCTCTGGCAGCTCTGGGCAAATTAGAGCTGGCTCACAGGAAGGCTTTCTATCCTCTTGTCTCTTACTCAAGAGAAGCACCTAACTGAGGAACCTGGTTAAACTGAGATCTTTGTATGGTAAGCAAAAAGGAACAAATTACATGAACTGTCTGTTGGCAATATGCAAAATTTCTCTTAGATGTGCTTGTTTCTTTCCATTGAGTGGACCTACAACTTAGGTACCTCAGATAGATGGCCAAGGTTTGCTAGTATCCTCATTTATTTACTTTCACTTTGCAACTAATTCACCTCAGTGCTGTGAAGAAACCGCATTTACCTGTGCATTCGTTTTCTACTATCAAGCATGCTTGTTCCATAGCATGGAAATTCTATGATATTTGGCTAGTACAGAAAATGCACTTTCAAGGGGATAGGATACTTCCTAAAAGAGTGGAGAATTCCTTCTGAAGTGATGAAATACTTTATTTTACAAAATCACACAGCATTACAATATTACAACAGGTTCCACCACAATATTCCCATTTGCCACAACGTAATTCTGTGGCAAGTAGCACAGAAGTTCTCATGACAAATTTATGAGCTGGCATGTACCCTTCGTACTTTACTCCATGTATAGCTCACCTGCTGTTTAAAGTGTTCTAATAAAAATATTTATTTATTCTATCAGCAATGGCTTATAATTTCTTTGGGTTTTGGGTTGTTTTTTTTTTCTGACGTTAAAATGTAAAATAGTAGTACCAAGCAGACTGGAATAGATTGACTCAAAGTAAAGCAAGCAGCTATAAATTACATAGGACACTGTCAGCTGGGGCTTTCATGCAGTTTATAATTCAGTAGTTCCATGAATGTAAAATCTGAGAGCTGTTAAATTGGGTGCTACTTGTTGTATCTGGACTGAAAGTGGGCTGGATGCCATGACATATTCTGGATGGGAGTCCTCCAAGCCTGCACATCCAATATCAATGGGAAGTTTGTCACTGCTCCAATCCAGCTGACAAGCCCAGGCTTCCTCCCCAAAACCAACCTTGAAAGAGATGCTGGTACATAGCAATGTCTCTGACCATTAATGGGGACAGTGCATGTACAGATTATGCAGATTATGAGGAGCCTGGAAGTTTTGCTGGTTCGACAGCAATGCAAATTGGACAGCTAATTTCTTGAAGCTTCTTCATCAAACCCAGCCACACTAAACATTTTGCAAGAAATATATTGATTTAATTACATTGGTATAAAATCTTAACATGATTGTTGTGAAGTACAAATCAGTCAATGAAACTCTCTGTCTGTTCCTGAACACTTCACACTCAGGAAAACTATATTTCCTAGATAAATTAATTGTTGTGAATTCATCTTCACCACCTCAATTTATCACACACCTCATTGTGAGGATTAATTAATGTCAGCAAAGCAATTATGAAGATAAAAAGTGCTATAAGTATTTGAAAATATACATATCTGTTCTGAATAGAATATAAATCACATCAAAATATTTCTCATGTCATCTTAGAAGTACTCTAGTATTATATGTACTCTATCCCTTTGTTAAGCATGGCTATTTTTTTTTTCTGCTAGAGCTGTTCTCCATATATCTTAGATAGTTAAAACACAAATTCCTAGTGGTACTGTTGTGACAAGATTTGAGTGGGATTTGGATTCCTAAACTTCTTTGGAAACTCAGGCTTAGGTTTACAGTCATTAACAGGCATCAGACTGTCTCTGACTTTGACACCTAGATGTAGTCAGTGACTGTGAACTAAAGGAAGCAAAGACTCTAATGTGTAGAACAAAATCGCTCTTTTTTGAGGGAGAAATTTAGAGAGAAGTCTCACGTTTAAAAGGAGTGCCTACGTCATATTTCTTAAACAAAACTGTTGACAACTATTTCCTTCACACTGCTACTAGTATTCTGAAATAAATTAATGTGGAAAAATAGAGGGATGCATTCTGAACCAAGTTGTGATGTGTTAAATAATTATTTTGAGATAACTTCTCACAGTGACATATTTTCCAGATGTTTTCCACATTTAAAGAGAATGTTGTGCTACTTTGTTTGTTCTTTTGTTGAAGGAAGAGAACAAAAATAGACATACTGTTTCCAGGAGTTAGCAGATTGAAAATGTGAAACTCTTTATCTTAAGCTCTTCAGAAAGTTGATTTTTTAATAGCAACACTGCAAGTGTTGTTTCTAACAATTGCACAGTTCCATGTTTTAAGATGTTTCAAAGTTGTATCTCACAGGAACATTCACTTACCACACAATCCATGACTTCTAACTGGACTGTGATCAAATTATATTTATTACATTTCCAAAGTATATAAAACCATATCCTGCAGCCAGCTATGGCAACTGAATCCGAAGACCCCTGAAGATATCAGAGGCATTCCCATGAATTTCAGTGACATTTGGATTTGTATTTTTATGTATGTATTTTTTGTTATCTTTCAGGGTTATTCATGCAGATTGCACATTTATATCTGGAAAACACATAGGGTTTATTGATAGGTAGTAATACAAGTATCATGTCATTATGTTAAAATGCAAAAGCAAGGTCTCTATGTTTGGACAGTTAGGAGAAGGCAATAATTTAGAAATGTGTCATTTCAGTTTTGCAATGATACATTCATGCATCTCCACAGCAAGAAATAATACAAATTTAGCTTGACCTTTGAAACACATTTTAATTGTATGTGAAGAAAATGTACATTATGCTAACTTCTCCAACCCCTTTAAAAAAATTCACATGGATTTCACTTTGAAGACTGGCACTAAAACACTAGGTAGCACCAAAATTTTATAACCTCTCTTCTTTGATCTTGCTATTAATCTGAAACCTGTAAGGAAGATTCAGAATAGCAGTGTGAAAAGCAGAATAGTCAAGAGTAATAAAGACAAAATGGTTTCTGTCTAGATGTTTAACCATCTGTGAAAAATTTTCTTAGAACTCTATGGACACTTATTGTAGCAGTTATTTTTGTAATTATAAAAGGCTGATATGTCCCATGTTAAGAATCTTTTAAAAAAGAAATGTAACAAAATTTAACATTCAGGTCAGGGCACCTTTTGATCAATGCGGTCAGAAATACATGTTCTACTTCATAAGTTGTTGTTTTGTTTTGTTTTGTTTTGTTTTGTTTTGTTTTGTTTTGTTTTGTTTTGTTTTTTAATAAAATCTGCAGAATCCAAGTGATTATCTACACCATTACTCTGCAATTTTTCACTGGTATAGGACGGAGTGAAAGGTGAAGTATGTCTGGAGGGCCTTGACACAACAGTAACGCAATGGATTCTTACATGTAAGTAATGCTGTCAGGTAGGAATGAAATTCCTGACTGCCCCAATACAGACAGTTATTAACAAATTCCTTTAGTCTTTTACTACTCGCATGGAACAGTTTCTGGCTTACATGTAGAGTAAGCAAGAGAAGAATGCACAGTGAAAGCTAATACACTGTTTGCTAAAAGAGGGTTAATATTCAGTGACTTTCCACATGTTATTAAGATGCATTATCTGTGTTTTATAAACTTGCTTTCTTTAACGAGTTTGTTACTTTTCTTTTAATTGAACAAAACCTGAGGGACTTCATAGTGAGAAAGAGTGGAAAATAAGCCTGAGATCGATTCTGTTTTAAGGAAGTGTGCTATCTTTTGTTAATCTACATATGATGCATGACAAATCATATGGTAGATATTCAGATAATTTGATCATATTCTCCTAGAACTGCAGTACAAGCAGTAAACTCATATCTCAGAAGTCTTCATTTTCTATTAAAATCATAGAATCATAGAATTCTTTAGGTTGGAAAAGACCTTTAAGATCATTGAGTCCAACTTTTCACCTGACATAGCAGACTGAATATGAGACAGCAATGTGCACAGGTGGCCAAGAAGGCCAACAGCATCCTGGGCAATATTAGAAATAGTGTGGCAAGCAGGAGTAGGGAAGTGGTTGTTCTTCTGTACTTAGCACTGATGAGGCTGCACCTTGAATAAATACTGTGTTCAGTTTTGAGCCTCTCACTACAAGAAAGACATTGAGTGTGTCCAGAGAAGGGCAACAAAGCTGGTGAAGGGTCTAGAGCACAAATCTTATGAGGAGTAGCTGAGGGAACAGGGGTTGTTTAGCCTGGAAAAAAGGAGACTGAGGGGAGACCTTACCATTCTCTACAACTACCTAAAAGAAGGTTGTAGCAAGGTAGGGGTCTGTCTCTTCTCCCAAGTAGCTCCTGAAAATATTAAATTTGAGCACGTAAAGTAAAAGCCAATACTCTAGCTGACAAATAACATTTTTCTTTTTTCTGTAGCAGCAAATTTACACTAAGTCTCCATAACAATGGAGAAACAAAAATTATATGTGCTGAGATGGTTCTATTCTGTAGATTCTGATCTGTGTTTGCAATGGTCTGTGTTAATAAAACACATAAGAATGCTACAGTCTTGCCTGTACAAGTACCCCTATACATTAGATATACCCTGGTGTGAACAAGTTAGGAAGAGCAAAGTATAACAAAATATACTATGCTGATAATCTGCTAGAAGATTGCATTTATATATTTATATTAAGTGTAACATGAAACTTCTAGAATGCTTAGAGGAGCCAATGTGAAATTTCACAGCATGATTCAATAAAATTGCAATATGTGAATATACAAACTACTGGAAGAGTCATTACTTTCATTAAGAATATTACAGTGAATAAATTAACTTAAAACAATAAAACCTGAGAAGCAGATATATGTAAGTCATTTACATCTTGCAGTAAACTCATTTGGTGTAAGAAAAAATGAATATATTATGGTAAGGGTTTCATTAGCACTTGCATTTCAATTGACTTATAAGCACACCATAAGAATACAAAGGTAATAAATATCATCTATAAACAAGAATACTGTAAAAGGCGTTTTGGTTTTTGGTTTTTGGTTGTTTGGTTTTTTTTTAACAAGGTGTTCTGTACCATTACACTTTAATAGTCGCCTTGCATTTTTGGTGTTAAAAAAGGTAAAAAACCTGCAATGGTGTCATCAGTGAAATCAGTGTTCATACTTTATATGGCTATATTACAAAACTGCATTAACCCTACAATGTCTTGTCATTTGATGAGACAAGCTAAAGATTTTAGAAAGCAGATATCACACAGAATCACAGAATCACAGAACGTTAGGGATTGGAAGGGACCTCAAAAGATCATCTAGTCCAATCCCCCTGCCGGAGCAGGAGCACCTAGATGAGGTTGCACAGGAAGGCGTCCAGGCGGGTTTTGAATGTCTCCAGAGAAGGAGACTCCACAACCTCTCTGGGCAGCCTGGTCCAGTGCTCTGTCACCCTCACTGAGAAGAAGTTTCTTCTCAAATTTAAGTGGAACCTCCTGTGTTCCAGCTTGTGCCCATTACCCCTTGTCCTATCATTGTTTGTCAATATTCTATTAAAGTCCCAGTAAACTGTACCTCTTCTAGAGAAATTTTATCCATGCATGCTAAGCAGCACAGTCTAACTGAAATAGCCTAGGCAGTCAAATTATTTATTAACACTGTTATTTACTGACACCAGGAGAAATTTCAGCATGTTTTCATTATCACTGTGTTAGTACCTGGATAAAAAGAGTATGAGAATTCTCTTGATCTCATTCTCTACAGAACAAGAAGACTGAAAGGATTTTCCGACACCTGACCAGGTGGCTGAACTGTTTTACACACTGTCATTTCTAGGAATAAAATTCTACATAGACCAAGCTATCACTTTGTATGACTTGTATCTTATTCTGCATCAAGGATGATTGAGGAACCAGGATTACACTGTGCCTGTGGCTGATTCTTATCACCTGTGATCTATTGCTCTTCATGTGAGCGTGTCTGGCACCCTATGCATCACAGTGATACCTGATGATCTGTTTCTAAATCATAAATATGCAAGGCACTGTACAAAGTCAAAACCCCAACAAGTTTCTGCCATCATATCTGTATTAATGTATATCTGCATTTCAGGAAGAGAATTATTTCTCTAACATTTTCATAAAAATGGCTAACCAGTTCAATGACTATACAAATATTTCTACTTTTTCATGCTCAAAAGAGGCATGAAAACAGCCAATGCAAGTCAGACATCCTTTTAGTGCAAGATTACACTTGAAAAGGGAATGATAACACTTGCTTCCTGCTATCAATAAATTATGTTTAAAAAAGGGTAGGAAGCTTAGTATGTAAATTCCTTTGATACACCCACCCACTTTCCAGACTTCAAAAGGAAGAACATCTTCATTGCTACTTTTAGTAGTCCATGATTGGTCCTTATTTCCCTTTAATGCAATTATTGTTTTGGCATCCAAATGTTCCTTGGTAAGGTATTCAAAACTTAATGAAGTATCTAATGACAAGTATTCTATTAAATACCCACTGTCATGTGTCTTTTTCAAGTTGATTCCTAATCTACTTCATCACTCCTTATACCAAGGTCATTCAATAACTAAATATACAGGTTACACTTCCCTGTAACTTACCAAATCCAATTATACTGCTTTTGAGAGGGGTTTGACTGAAATGGTGCCTTATATTCATTATAGTAGTTCATTGTTAATTTGCTTGGGTATAAGGATTCCTGTTCCTGTTTTTGTACTTTTCTTTATAAACTCTAATATATAATAGTCTGTTTAGAGGAACAATTCAGACACGCTCCAAGGTTTCTTTATCAATAAAGAAGTTAGAGTCTGTCACCATTCATGTATGTTCAGGACTCTGCTTCCTCAAGATTATTGCTCTGCAATTTAAAAAAAAAGAAAAAAACAAACCCAAAAACCAACCCCCCTCCCCTCAAAATAATCTTCCATAATGCCTCTCAGACATTCACAAGATCTCCATCTTTTAAATTTTAGTGTTGTACGCCTGAAGTAACTGCATTATCCTTTTCTTTTTTCAGATCACTTATGAATGTAGTTAATACACCTTGATCCAGGTGTATTCCTCTAATATCCTCCTTTCTCCAAAGCAAATGCAAATCCTCTTTTGTTTTGCTCCATTGTTGGTTAAGATTCCTTTCCAAGAAACATGTTGAAAGATTCCTGAATAAGAGTAAAACTAAATATTCTATCATATGTTCTATGGTTCCTCAAAGAACTGTAGTAGATTAATAACTGTGGTTTCTCTCTAGAAAAGCCATCTGATTCTTTATCACTACATGAGGTATCTACTGAAACTATTATTTACTGTAGTTTCAACCAATTTGCCCATTACAAAATTCAGGCTTACTAGCCTGCAGTTCTTTAAATTTTGCCTTGAACCTTTTAGCGTGTTACTGTGTTTACAACCTTGCTTCTTTTCTAGTGCAAAGGATGATTCTGTAGATAGATTACAAACCACAGGTCATATTTTGACAGTTTTTATATGGTGATTTCTTTAGAATTTTTGGGCAAAATATATCTAGTCATGGAGATATTGATAACCATTTCGTCAGTTCTTTCTAAAACTTTAAATGATGGCATCACAAGCTGGGATAGTTCATCTTTTCTATCCCCCTTAGAGAATAGGTCTAGATTGTCATAAGCTTCTCTAAACCGAGCACTGAGTGAAATAATTCATTCTGGTTTTCTGTGGTGTCCTCATCCTCCTTGAGAACTCATTTTAGATCTTGATCTGTATACAGGTTCTACAGATCCCCTGGCAGGCTGTCAGCATTTTTTTCTGTGTTTGAAAAAGATTTAAAGAAGCTGGTTTTCAAAATCTTTTTGCTTTGCCTTGTTATTGTTTACATGTATCTTTTTCTTTTTAATTTTACTTTTGCTAGCCACAATTTCAACTTCTACATTTTATAATCTCCTGCATTTTTCTGTAATCTGTCATTGTTTTGGATCTGTGTGTACACACACACACACATATATACACACACCCACGCTCTTGACTGAAAGAGAATGTCTACCACGACCTATGCAAGATTCATAATACCCATGTTTATTTTGTCCTTTTAGCTATTTTTGCCTAAATTGTGTGACATGTCACAAAGGAATCTGAATTCCAAGATAAAGGCACTGAAACTGCATAAAAATAACTCCAAAGACTTGGCATATTGTCTCAGTTTTGAAATGTTGAGATTTTATTTAGTGCTGTACATGATTTTGCAAGAATATCTCTCACAACATTAAGCATCTGTAAATCAGAGCATTTGAGTATAGCACCAAAAATTTTAATGGAGAGCACCATACCTTACTTACATTTTTGTAAACTCATGCTACTATTCCTAAGGGATTATCCTCAGCTGTTTATAACAATGTAACTCCTTTCCAAGCAAAAACTAGGTACATTTGACTGTTTTTCAAGCAATCAGTTGCCACTTTTAAGGAAAAGTGAATAAGAAATACACACACCTTTCATATTAGAGAAAAGATAGACACATCAAATATTTCATGGAGATACAGCTTTGACTTTTACTAGTCCATTGAAAACTGTTCTAATTTATCAAAGTTACTGGGCTTTTAAAATGTAATCTGCAGAGTGAATTTGCAATTAGCAGCCTGGCAGTGCTCTACTGTTAACAGACAGGTAGACCTGAAAGAAAGACATATGTACAGTGTACAATATGTTTTCCACAAAAGTGAGAATGGGATATATTTTTCTGTGCTTAACAAAGAAGACAAGATTGGTAAGGATATTTTCTTCCCTGAGTTTAATAAAGGAAATTTTCAGAGTGTGTAGAGTCTCAGAACTAAGCATTGTCATGAAGACACCAAAAGATTTTAATCTATCTTTTACAACT
This sequence comes from Mesitornis unicolor, assembly GCF_000695765.1. Taxonomy (NCBI): domain Eukaryota; kingdom Metazoa; phylum Chordata; class Aves; order Mesitornithiformes; family Mesitornithidae; genus Mesitornis; species Mesitornis unicolor. The sequence continues at coordinate 46,434 of NW_010210123.1, forward strand.
GGGCCCAAAGATCTTCTTACCATAGATGTTGACCATGGCCTCATATATTCTCCTACAGTATTCCACACTCTAGTCACCTTGAAAATATCATTTTTCCTGCAATAAAAGTGACTGCAGCTCAGTGTGAGGAGAACTGTCTATATCCACACCATCTAAGGAAGATTTTTTGTGCTAGTTTAGAAGCAGGATGAAAGATCCAGTTTCTCTGCTATTCATGAGTGCCAAGTAATAGAAAAATATAAGGGTTACAACAAATGTAGTAATGTACATTATTAATAAATAATATTAATAGTAATTAATATTAATAATATTACTATTAATTAGTTAATATTAATTAGTTAATAACATTAATTGTAATAGTAATTAGTTACTATTTCTTTCTACTTACTGTATAAGGAAGTATTATTTAATAGTCCCAGAAGGTAAACAGTCAAAATCACTGATAGCTCTCTTAAGCTCACTCTCTGCTATACCTTTATACCCACCACCCTTGACACCAAAAAATGCAGTTTGAGCACAGATTTACAGCTATGTCATCTGGAAAATCTACAGATATAGATATAGATTATAGATATAGATAGGTTTGGGTTCTTTTGGTTTGTTGGGGTTTTCAGTTTGGAGTTTTTTTGTTTGTCTGGGATTTGTTGACATGTGACTGTTAGAACAAATTAGCAAGATACTAACATCTAGGGAGAATTTTGGGTAGCTCTCTATTTCACTTCACATACTGGTACTTGCATTGTTACCTCTCCAGACTTTTGTCTATTTTGTTCCCTTTCAATTAGAGGTTAAAGAAATTCATTCAAAAGATAAAATTATTGTCAGTTATTATTTTCTAGGACTAGGACTTTATAGAACCAAAGTCTTTTAAAATTTTAAGTATATATAGGCAAATCTCCTTCCATTATAGTGCATAATAGACACATAAATGATAACCTGACTCCTTGTAACAGTGGCTTCAAGAACAATCTGACAGTCTGATGTCAGTCCCAGATAGCACATAATCATCCAGTCTTATTTTGTCAACCCTAGTACGTGTGCTGAAAACAATTCCATTAAAAAGAAAGTATAAAAAAATAGATAACATGTTCTGGTAGAGGTACGGATAATCAGCCTACAAATCATTCATCTTGAAACTAAGCAGCAATCCAGGGATAATAGGAAAAGGTCATTAAACTGTGCATATGTAAGTGGAGTCAACTCAAGAGCATTTGGCAATTTAAATTACTACATTCATGGAAAAGTATTTTTGCTTTGTCATAGGAGATACAGGTAAGAATCTTAACCAGTGAATCCATGGATGTGAAGGATATGTATTTCACTTCATACATCTCATCAGTGATTATATACTTATGAATGTTTTCTAGGTTTACCTCTGCTAGAATTAAAAACTGTGACATGTTGAAATGAGATATCAAGCTTTCAGAAAGTGAAAAGACACCGTAAAGCTCTAACTCAGCTTTAAATCTGTTAATGGGACCCCTTCTAAATCCAATAAATGGGCTCATGTAAAGTACAGATTGAAATTAAATTGAAGCATTTAGAAAACCTTTTTCTTTGCATTCACGACTTCTTCTCCTCATACAAAATAGAGTTCGCATAGTGTAATAACAGTTAAAATCCCAAAGCTCTCATTTATTTTAATTGCATGGGCAGTCTGAGGCAAGCACTCTCCAGAATGAGAATGTAGAATGATCATCTAGTCTGGAACTCATTGTCTGGGTGACTCATTAGTGTCTTATGAGTTCTGCAGAGGATGGGTACAAAAGTCAGATACACAGCTTAGAAAGACTCTAATTTCTCTATAGTTTGGTACTGTGGCATATGAATCTAATTTATCAACCATTTTTTACAACTTTTTACATTGTTCTACCCTGCTATAGGTTACATTACACCATGGTCCCCTTAATGTTGACCAGGGTAGCTAAAGCCTATATAGTTCTGATATTTCAGGATTTCTAGCAAATAAAATAGTTTTTTCATCTGCCCCATAAAATTCTTCTATTCTTGTGTGTTCAAGAGTTAATTTCAAAAGCTTTTGCAGATACTATATCTACTAGTCATAGGTTTATGACTGTCATCAAACAATTGCATAACTAAGATTCAGGGAAGACATGCCATGAATTTTGACTCAAATAGCAGAGATGAATCAAATGGTAATATATGTCAGCTGACAATCTTCCAGCGTGGGAGTCTTCGTGGAGTTTATACCAGAGCTGTGTATGCTTTTGTCGCAGTATTAGAGCTTTTTTTATTAACAAGGCAAGTATGCACATTTTGTTTCAAAATCTGAGCTATATTTAACCACTGATTTTTTTTTTCCATTACAAACTAAAAAGTTTGGACAAAGTTCATGAAAGAACATGCTATTTTCAAGGAGACTCAGTTTCTCCCTGAAATAAACTCATGCTCTTTTACAGATTCACTATTTGTGTTATGTACTATGCTGCAATTATGACTATTTCACTTTCCATGTTTCAGTTGATTCAAAATGCAAATTAAAAGCAGCAAAAAGATTATATACTTACAGAAAGAAGATTTTGTTAAATTTTGATTGAACTGAAACATTCTAAAGCTCCTATTAAGGGTAAAAATTTTGCCTTGGATTTGATTTTCATTGGCTTCTTTAGAAAACAAATTTGCTTTTGCCAAAGCTTTATCTAATCTTGTTAGTAGAATTCTTATTTATAGTGAATATTAAAGCAATGTTATCTCATGAGAAAGATTACATTATATATATTTCTCATAGCCTAGCATAATTTTACCGACCAAAACTCATGGTAGAAAACAGATTTCTAACTCACTAATACAGAATGTCTTAAGCCAAAACCTATTGAAAGAGTCCTATTAACCTCAGGGGAGCTTATTTTTCACATCCGTGTCTGCTGCCAGTAAATATGTACTAAGCATGAAAAGACATCTAAAGAGCAGCTAGATATACTGCCTGTATCAAAGGAGCACATTTCACTCTTCAACCAGTTTTGCAGCATCCTTCTGTTTTTCCACAGGCTGCTGGGGCTAGGCAACATCAATCCTCTGTGCCTTGTACAACCCCTCTGCTTTTTTGTGCCTTTGCCCATCAAGTAGAAGGCTTTTAAAGTGTCCAGAGCAGAGCTCTCAAGTCATCTATTTCCTAGGACTGAAGAAGGCATGCACACTGGACGAGTACCTGGTGCTTCTAGTCTTCTGGTAGGCTCTTATCTGAAGCCCAGGTGGCTTGATGGGGAAGGAATAACATCAGCATGAAGCTAGGAAATGTGCTTTGACCAGGGACTCTCCTATGTGACACAGCTGTTGATGCATCCTCATAAGTTTTCTTCCCCTCTCTGCAAATCTCACCAGCCTGTTAGAGTTGATGAGGCAATTACCTGTTATAAGCATCTTACAGTCAGTACATGAAACTTAACCAGCCTGCATCAGTCTGAGTTAGATATCAAGTAGAGTTTTGAAATGCTTTTTAGAGTTTGACTTTAGAGACTGAAAAACAAGACCTTTTTTCTTTTTAAGACTCTTGTTTCCCTTCTTACAGAAATACTGCAAATCTTCTGCTAGTGCTATAGTTTCAATGGCCTGCTGCAATTTGCCATTTGTGACAAAGTTCAATAAATAGAAAGTGTAAAGTGCATCAAAATTATATCTAAGGATCCTCTTCATTTGTAGACAGTCTGCTTATTAGCTATATTGCACATTTAGCTCCAAGGGTTCTGATTATAATCAATAACTAATCAGAAAGTAACTTACACAAATGAAGTCCTGAATACTATACAACTGAGTCATAACTTCCACAAGTACATAAATACTAACCTTTTTATTGAAAAAATATGCAGTTAGCACTTATTCTCTTTTTATTGTGGCATCTGTTTCAGAAACAAATTTAAAAAGAGAATTTGCAGCAGCAGTCTCTGCTTTCAAGAGCTCTGTATCTACAGTAGTGAATCCACTTTAATCAGAAAAATTGAATAAGTGCCCTTTGAAAGGCATAGTGCAGGAGCAAACTTGCAGATGGAGTTGATTGGAATGGAGGTTCCGGGGGTAGAAAAGCCTTTTCAATAGGCAACCTGTATGAAGTGGACAAAAACAAAGCAAAAATCCATCTGCAGAACATGCAAACTAACGCTTTTCTCAGCTCTGAAACATAACTCAAATGCTGCAGGAGAAAGTGTGGTGAATAGAGTTATTTATGGATGTCCAGGGATGAAAGCTTTGCCTATAAAGAAAACCCACAGACACTCCAGTGAGGTAAGTACCAACAGTGTAATAAGATTTAATGTGACCATCAAAAGAGAAATAAAATTGAAAACTTTTTGATCACACATTCTATAGTGAGGGCAAACTGCAGGAATGACCTTTACTGCTAATGCCAAAACAGTGAGCCAAATTCACTTTGAGTGTGACAGTGCTGAATTCCAGTAAATTACACCAGGGATGATCTTGGTCCATTCTGTTTACGTACCTTAGCTATAAGTACCGAACAGTAGCCAGAGCATATTGTATTTGTAGCAATAACACTTAACAGTCTAGAGGTGAATTAAAAAAAAATAACAGCCAATTTTACTGACAACTCAATTCAACTAAGGTTTAATTGAAATGGCAACAATAAACTGGAAGTAGTTCCTGCTCTGGAAATGGCTTCACTACCCACCCAAAACACAATAGCACAAGTCAAACATTTCACTACCAGAAAACAAAGAAAACCAGAACCTTTCTCATTTCTTATGAGTCTTCTGAAGGTAAAACTCCAGTATCTAAAAGCTTCTGAAACCCACCTGCTTTATGTTTTTAACTCTTCCATGGACAGCTTTTATGCCATCTGTTGGATGTGTGCTAGCATTAAGTAATACTATTTATAAAAAGATATATGTGTAGTATTAGGATCATTTTAACAGTCCTCAGATATTCTGGGCTTCCTAGCTACCTTTAGGAAGTAAGCAACATAGAAGACTACTCTATATGAGCAGAGGCTTAAAGATATGTGCCTGGTATGTTACCTTGCACAGACAGAAGTATCTGGATTGCATGTGTAGTCTGATCGGCAAAGGTTCTGTTAATTCGTTATGTTAGAGTTAGTTTATTAGACTTTCTAGTGAGAATGTAACAAAGATGCATTAGCTGTTTTAGAGTTCAATACAGATTTTTGTGCTAAAAGCAAACATCCACAAATAAAACAATTCAAAACTACTTATAAAGAAAAAATTCAAATCACTTCTTTTAGATGAATGGTAAAAAGTAGAAAGTAAAGGGAAAAGGAAAAATAGACTTTTCATCTTGTGACCACCATAAAATTAATCATAAAGCTAATCTAGAATTATAACATCATAAACCAAAGCTCGTTTGGGGGTGTTTTCTTTATTTTTATTTCTGTTTAAAATTATTTAAGTCCTTTATGACTGGAAAGGTATCTTTCCAAATAACAACAGAGTATAAAAAGTTACCAGTTAGAAAAGCAAAACTAGATTGAGTAATATAAAATGTCTCATTCACTTCAGGAAGGTGCTGACACTGAAACCCAGAGGCGATGATAAAAATATCTGTGGTGTTGATTGTTGTATTGTTAACTGCTTCACAGTAGTCTCAATGGTAATGTTATTATTTCATAAATATATATTCTCTGTCATTTCTATTTCTTATCAAATACCCAAGTTGTTGCCCCACAACAAGAACTGTCTACTGGAACCTGGAGTCAGCTTTGGCCTTCACAGTTTCTAGGGTAAGCTTATCTAGCACAGGCATAAAAATCTCTGAAATGTGGAAAACTGAAAATACAGTGACAAAGTTAACTGATTGCTACAAAATAAATGCAGCAGGGCTCCTCTATTATATATTTTCATAATTAATTCTGCAGAGCCATTCGATGTGAAGTTAAAAGAAGTTATCAACAAATGTTAAGGTGTTGGCAAAGATTAACACAGAACCAGGGACTTATGTAGGGAGCCATAAGGCTTTATTAAAACTATTCCCAGGATAGCTTCTGAAACATTTGTAACCATGATGTGGATTAGTGCTTCTCCTGCTTTGAAAAACATGTTGTTATTATTATTTATATCTGAATTTTTCAGTTTGGCAATTTCAGGCAATTGTATGGGAATAGAAAGTTACACAACAAAATAAAGACATCTCCCATAAAAGGAGATGTAATAAAGTATAGTTCTGTGAAGGAACATAAAGGACTAATAACCAGATCAATTTTGTGAATTGGTAAAGGAGGAAAAGTCACCTTCGGAAGAGTGATTAGCACAGAATTAGAGAGACACAGGATAAGAAAATAGAAAGGATGTTAAACAATTAGTTAAGCACAGCCTGTACAAATGAAATCAATGAACATTTGCCTACATCAGAAATTAGATTTACCAGGACAAAAGAGAAGAAATTAGAAATATCTTGATAACAGATTTAATGATTATTAAAAGGTTTGAAACTTGCACAGTGTTAACACTCTAAGGTCAGAGTGTATGTATTCAAGTCCAAGATCACTAAAAAAGAGTTCGAAAACAAATTAGAGTAATTTAGTGGATATTTTTATGAGTTTATTAAGCCCAAGAGAAAACATTAAAATCTGGAACGTGGCCAACATCATTGCTTACAGAAGAGCTGTACATTAGGAATTTTCACATACCCTAGCCCTAGAAATTTTTTTTGTAACAGATCACATAAATTAACTTTAGCTTATGTAATGTAATTTAATATGGAAATCTAAGTATTCAGTATGGCTAGAAACAGGAGTATGTGCCTCCATCAAGGAGGCACTGCATGTTGATATGTATCAAATCGATCTTACTACTGGGAAGTTAGGCTCAGCTTTCACTGGTTTCCATGCATTTTTCAAGGAAAGCCTTGGGAAGAGCTGTTAGGGAGAAAACGACAGCTGCTGACTCTTGTTGAACTAAAACTGGTTCTGATGTTGTTGTAAACTACCTAGTTCAGCTAACATATATTATTACAACAGCAGTAAACAAGTAACCAAGGAGTTAAATTTTACTGTGTTAGCAGTACAAGAAACACAAAAATGCACAGATTCATTGGCCTGCATATGCTTTCCTGAGCTTCTTCCTCTCTCACGTTGGTGACACGCAGAGAAAGTAGAGCAGAACACTGTCTTGTGGGAACTTTACATCAAAAGGTGCTGTACCTGCACAGGAGCAATTCTTAACTTCTCATTTACTACTAGAATCTGTTCCTTTCAAACATATAAACATATGTTAAAACAGGCCATATTTGTTCTTCTTATCATCTGGTCCACGGATGTTTGAAGTTAATCAACATGAGAGTTTTCACAAGGGCAGATGTAACTTATATTTAACACTAGCTTAGTCATGGTATTTGTTTTTGTTCATTTATTTATCTAAATTTTCAGAATAAAACTTGTATGAGACTACAAACAGCTTGTCCTATCAATGATCAGTAACTAGTCACTGGCATTTTCAGCATCTCTACAGTGAAAACTACAGAAATCTGAAGAAGATTTTCACAGGCTTACTCAGAGATGCAGGAGTAGTTGCAACAGCACAGAGTTCAGTTGAAGTGAAGTCTAATCTACTGAAAAACTGCCTGAGAAGAAGAGTAATTTAGCCTCTGAGGTGCTTCCTGCTACCATGTCTAGATAGCTCCCAGTACCATGCTAATTAACTCAAAAATGGCTCACTAGAGCTATCTCTGTACTGTATTCTTCAGGAGAAGAATACCAGTAGAAATATGCAAAATTATTTTGCTGAATAAAAATGGGCATACACAGTCACTTGAGATAGTCTTGTAGGTATTATAAATGAGCATTCTAAAAACAGACAAATCATACATTTTTCCTGATGTGAATCCTAATTAGACATTAAAGCAAGTTGAAGAAAAAAACTGTGGATAAAACCTTGCCATGTTCAAAATTCAGGTGTATGTCAAAAGATTAATTTATTATGAGGTATGCAACTTTCTTCATTAAAAGCCTGGGTTGTTTGAGTGAAGAGTAATCTGCAGACAAATTTCCTATAACATTGTTTGTTATATACATAGATGCTTTGCCTTAGTGAGATAGAGTCTGCTACCACAGATTAGAAATAGAAACCACGAATGATACAAAATGCACTAGAAACCTATAGAAGACTGACTCTACAATTGACAGAGTAGAGATCAAAACTGAAAGCCATTTTCTACTCCAATGCCCAAAATACAAAAAACAGAAGAAAGATACTTCCTCAAAATGCCAGAAGTAATAAGAGCTCTCATTCAAAGAAGAAAACAGGTGTAGGAGAATTAAGCTTAGTTTTAAGAGAACTACAGATGGCAGAAAAAGAACTGAAATGCACTGCATGCAGCTCTGGTTTTGGAAATAGATGATAATTCCAAATATATGTGCCAAAGAGTAGTACGCATTTTCTTGAAATTAATCTTATTTAGTTCTTGATATATTTGCATGTTTGCCGATTTTTCTGTTTAGCCATGTCAAATATTCAGACATGGAAGTATAATGAATTATAATAATGGTGACAAGACTGCAAATTAATTAACTTAAATATATTTAAACTAAATCTTTAATTAAAGCAAAATATTTCAGTATCTGTAATGCTAATGCCATATATATATATATACACACACACACACACGCACACACACACACATGTACTTGAGTGAATTCTTGAGAATGGCTATTATTCAGTAAACTTAGGTACTATAATTCAGTTTTGCCTTTGTGTTTCATCAATGTAAGATCCAATATAGTAGATTGTTCAAGATAGTCTGCCCATAAAGAAGAACAATAATTAATGAGGATGGATGTATCACCTAAGCATATCAGAAATGGCTGCAGCAAGAAAAGAATTGTGATGCATGTGGAGGGCTCTTTTTTGTTCAGCTCTCTCTTACATGACTGATTTTGAAAATGGAAGAAAGTGCTGTGTGTCTACATTCTACATTTGCTAAAATGACATTACACAAAAAAATGTTAACCAGATTTAAATACTTAGATTTTATAGCTTCTTTTTTTTCCAAAGGAAATATTTCAAATTGCATTCCCTTAATATTGGCAGAAAATAAATCCTTTAGAAGAGAGTGAATTAGGTTTAGTTATAATGAAGATGCGCTAACAGAGATAAGAAAACTATTTTACAAAGAGATAGAGATTTACTTACAAAGATATTTAGGCAGTGGTGTTAGTGACATTGATGGTCAAAGTGTATGTGTTGTTATGAGTAAGAGATGGGAAAAAGCAATCCATATAAGAAAATCATGGCTTTTTGTCCTTTGGAGAAAGCAAAATATCTGTTTCAATATTGACAGAGTTTCCTCAGTGCTGTTTCTATGCACTCAACAACATAAAAGAACGGACAATTTTGCAGTTGTTACAAGTGTTTAGTTTGATATTCACTAAAAATAAACATCCTGACCAGGCTTGCATTTTTATCTAGGAGCAGCAATTTTGAAAAAGAATAGGAGGCTAACCATTTCAAAGTGTTTCAGGACAGTAGAAAGAGGCTTGTCAGTTAGAGGATTTGTTTCTTTTCTTTAATGATGTAAAGAAACCTTCCTATTAGAAAGAATACAAGAAAAGAGTAACTATAGGAATTAATGGTTACATAGATTACTATACTCTTAAATGACATGAAAAAAAAGAGCTATGTAGATTGTTATACTCAGATACTAGAAGATTAAATATATCTGTCTCCTGGAAATATGCAGTCAAACTGCTAATCTGTCGTTCACTTCTGGAGAGAATGAGATGGCATTTTTCCTTGGATAAAGGTACCTGCTGTGGCTGAGCCCTGCACATGAGAAACGAATGAACAGGGGTTGGTCTGTACCTCTGGGAACAGCCTTGAGCTAGTGATGATGCATACAGCTAAGAAAATTACGATAAATGCATCACCTCAGGAGAAACACTGGGCTTCATTGTGGTGCAAACACATCTCTGTGCCATAAGTCATTCCCTGTCAACCCTTTTCCTCCAGGAAATTAGTTGTACTTTGGTGGTGGCCAGCATTAGCAGTAAGCAGGCTTACATCATACATGCCAGCTCAGCTGTTCTTGCTGTCATGTGCAGAGGGTGAAGAAAACCTTTTATTGTATATTCTCAGTCTTTCATCACCCAATTAGTGATGAGGTTGTGTATCTACTTACTGCTGAACTTAGGTCAAAGGTCTGTACCAAGTCTAAAGGCACAGGACAGAGGTATGAAACTTAGTTAATGCATGAAAATGTCACCCAAAAAAACAGAGTAGCACTCAGGGTAACTTTCAAAGGATGCAGAAGAGCAATCCAGATCCCAAGTAATTGATAATTCTGATTTTTACCTAAGTGGTTATTTTTTTGTCAGTGACCTTCAGAACTGAGGAAGATAATATCTTAATAGATATGGTTTTAATACAGGTTATGCTAAGTGAACAGGTAACTTTTTGAATCAAAGCATGGTGCGGATTTTTTTGACACAAGGCTTCCCTCAAATTGCTGTATGTTTGCAGATAAAATATTTTTAAAGTTTACAAATAATTCAAAGTTTTAGGGTCTTCTTGATAAACTATAATGGGCAACCAGGCTCTTTCTACATTCTAGTTCAGCATAAAGCTCAAACACTCAAACATTGTCTACTTGAGCAACCAACCTCAGCATTACTGGATGATAAGCATACTCCACAGACTTTGACATTGCTAGTTAGCTCATTCAAAAGCAGAGATAGCTGTGATCAGTTCTCCCTCTGTAACCATTGAAGCTGACGTCTATAGTTGACATCAAAACTGGATTGAATCCCACTGAAAGTATTAAAACAAACCATGCTTGCTGTTCTCAGACTGGAAGGCCACAAATCTAGCCTTTGTCTATGTGATTCTCAGTGTAAAGAGGTTAAACTCTCCTACAACCCAAGAGTAAGTTCTGAATCATGCTCTAGCAGTTACAGATTGCCTAGTGTAATTATAAATACAACACACTATAGACAATTATAATGATGGTTTCTAAGGCATGGCCCCAACTCTTTCTTTCCTTTACCCTTTAAATCTGGTGCTTTTCTAAAACAAAATAAGCAGCATATTTAGCTTGGAAGTCCATAACTCTCAACAGAATACCTCAAATACCTTAGAATGGCAGATATGGCTGATTTATGCAATCACTTAATAGCTTATGAAGCTGCGCTTACCCATGGGTGAACACCCACATGTGTTGTCAATTACTGTTTGTAAGGTTCTGCAGTATTTTCACTGCTAAGGGCTTCAATAACAAAGTTAGCTCTCTCTATATAAAAATATCAACTGCAGGGAATTCTGTCTGAGTGGAGCGTGACATAACAAACACTGTCAACCCAGTGTTAAGAGCCACGTAAATAAATTAGGTCTAAACTTTCAACTAGAAATATCCTTTTAGGCTAAAGCCTAAAGGTCTTCACCTATTATGAGGGCTGGCACTCTTTACCTCTTCTACTCTTGTATCTAAACAATATTATTAATATAAAAATTGTTCTTGATTTATTTACAATCAAAATTAACAATATGTTTAATACTGTTTATTAAAATAGAGTGACGAAACTAATGTGACAGTGAAGGGAGTAATTCAGCTTCATAAACTTCAGAGGTCATCAGGGTGAAAGTGATTAAAAAAACGGAAACTTTCAAGTCCTGGAATCTGTCATTCAACATTGCAAAAGAAGCTAGTAGAAGTTACACTAGCTCAGTCTATGACCCATGACAATCTTTTTTGCATTCAGGATACTATTGGTGTTGAGTCAATGTATTTAATATGAAGAACTCTATTTACTATAAAGAAATTTGTTAATTTTGCAGTACTGTAGAAAAATAAATTATGTTACTATATCTAGAAAGAAAACTTTTTTTTTTAGTGTATAACAAAAATAGAAAGGAAGACTCAAATGCACAACTACTCATGTACTGGAGATTTAAATCTGGAGTTTCATGACAAAGTTATTGCAGTAACCTTATCTACTGCTTTCATGTGCCTATCCAAAATATATCTGTGTATTTTTATTTCAAAGAATTTTCAAGAAACAAGAACAGATCAGCATCTTTACCAAAGGCCAATGTATGCGTAATCCCAGTGGGAAAATCAGAGATACAAGAAAAGTGCCAATTTCCACCCATACTTTGTAACAGATTACTGTTTTCATAATCCATTGTGTTGGCATTACATTGTTTGTTTACCAGTAATAAAGAGCACGTTGAACACAGATTTTTATATCTCATTAGCAAAATAAGGCACTGTCCTTAGACTACGTATATCTAAACAGAGTGATCACTAATCTTAAAATGTTCAGAGAGGCCATATCTTTTGTACTTTTAAATTTTGTGCCATGCTTAGGCATCAGAGTGACAGTTTATTTGTAAAAGAAAAAAATGAATAATCTTAATCACATTTATTTTTGTTACCATTACTTTTAGCATAAGACATTCCTTCGAGGTCTCTGTATATGCAATTAATTCCTGATACCATCACATTGAAGATTACTTTATGTACATTAAATAACTTATAGTAATATGTATCATAAGCTGTTGGCATTTTGAGAGATGCCTTCGTAAAAACATCTGCAGAAAAGTTAAAAGGTCAAAAGTTTTACTCTCTTTAAACTCAAGAATTTTTAGTTCTCTATCCCTTTTCTCAGTTCCTTTATCCTTGTCCAACTCTTCTTCCTTCAAAATTGATCAATATGTTTCTCTTCTCACCAACTATTTCTGACCTCTACTTAACCCTCCTTTGCAACATGTACTTGAGCTTTGCATGAGGACAAAAAGACAACAGACTGAAGTCTGACCAGGGTCAAAGCCTGGGATACTTGGAATCATGAGAGTTTTCCATATATGATACAGTGACTGGTTGTCTCTGCTTCTTTCACCACTGAATTAATTTCCTTCATTCCTTTCTAACTCAACACCTGTCTGGATCTGGCTGGAAAACAGCCACTGAAACAACATTTCTTCTTGTATCTTTGACAAAACTTTATCACGCCAGCCCACCAGCATGGGCCTGGAGAGCAAAATACCTATTCTCAAATCCCAAAATACCGGATGAAAAGAGATGGCCCAGAACACATCAACTTTTGCTCCAAGGAAGCCATATGAATAATGATCTTCAAAAAGTATCTAGACTATGGAATATTTTTCAGTCCACTCCTTCAATTAATCATAATGAGAAAAAGGATAGGAGAAAAAAGCTGAATACGTCATTTTCCATATATTACAATTCATAAGACACCTATACTTCTTTCTCTATTTTCTGTTAAGACCCTGCTAGTATTACATTTTGGACACCATTCATTCTATGTATTCTCTAAAGTACTTAGCACAATGAAGCTTCATCCCTTTTTGGTCCAGGCTAACACTGCTATAAACAGAATTAATGAAAATAGTGAGTGAATATTGCTCAAAAACTTCAAATACGTTTTTTTTTGTTTGGGTTCATTCTCATGAGTCCATTCTTTATGGCCATTATCTGCAAGTAATTCTTCTCACAAAGGAAAGGCCTATGGTTGAAAATTATTCAGATGCCAATTGTGAAAAATTAATTCATAGCCTATAATTATGATGATAATGACACAATCAGTAGTCATAAATCATCATTATGAATGCATGATCACTGATTATTGTAGTACTGGGCTTTTGCTTAGTGCCCAGTAATATTTTAGGAGCTACATGGTGAACTGAAAACATTGGCAAAGTAAACTTTACTGCAATGAGGCTGCTAATTTACAATGCAATATTTCTTAAAATATGGTTTCTTGTTTATCTGTTTTGCTATTAAAGTATAGTCAAACAGGCTGCTTGCAAATAATTAACTCTAAATTATTCAAATGTGATAGCATCATACATTCTAAGACAGAACTAATTACAAGAATGGACTGGAGTCTTCTATAATCTGGAATATTGTTTTTTAATCTAATTCTGCTTCTGAGATAATTACTCCGAATCAATCACTGTCAGGATTATAGCAATAATCAGATTGGAGTTAGAAGCTGTTGATAATATCTCAGAGTCCAATTTCTCCCCATGATAAGGAGATCAAATCAATTCAGCAACTCAGAATTATATTAGGATTATTCTAAATATAGTTTGTATGCATCATTTTACTTTTTTTGATCATGGGTTTATGTTCACTTTATTTGTGATAAATATGTCCATGCCAGACTTTAGGGAGCACTTTAAAAATACAACCAATGATTCTCAATTTTTCTGAACAGTGGCTTTCATTGCAAGAACTACAGCTTACCTTCTGCTTCCAGTGCTGATTTTTGATTCAAAACTAAGACAGCCAAATGGATTCTAGATGTTTCTCTTTGGGTCCTGAAGGAAGAACGCAAAGAAAGAAATATTTCTGTTAAATCAATTATTGTCTAGGTATGTCCGTATTTGATAAGTCATTGTTACTAAAGTTATAACACCTATATATTGTGTTATTTTCATTTAAAAATTACAATGACTACTCTGCCTCAAAATTATATAAAAAGCTTTCTATTTGGCTTTGAATACACACAAAAGGGAAGATTTGGAACTGTATTTTCCAATGAGAATTACTTGCATTTGTTTACTGGGTTCAGAAGTTATGTTATTTCTTCAGACTTTTTGTGTATTCTTTCAATTATTTTATATCTTCCACTTCCCTATTTTTATGCAAACAATGAGTTAGTAATTCACTGCTCCATCTTCTTGAAAAGTCAAAGACATGTGGCCAATTGCAAATCCACCTGAATACTGCCGGTTTCCTTTTTTGACCTGGGACATTATTATTGGCAATTTTGACTACCTTTACCTAAGTGAATCATTTTAGTGTATGTTGTCTCCTCAGCAGAAGTAGCATGACTTTTTCTTTCCAGATGGGAAAGAGCAGATAAAAAAAGAGCCAGGAAGGAAAACAAAATACAGAGGAGTTTCAAAAAAGAGAACAGAGGCAAAATATGTCGTAACAGAGAAGAAGCTGACACATGTCAGACAGCAAGACTAATTCTAGTAAAATACAAAAAGGTATCTATCTCTCAAGTATATAACCACAAAAGTTATCCCATGTTGTGCCAATATTCACAACTCTCTATACAGTTGCTAGTAGTTCTAGTAGCCCCATTATGTATTTTAAAATATTGTCAGGCCTCTATCTCCCTTTTATGAATTTAAACAATTTTTAAAATCCTGTCTAATATATTAATATACTTCTGAAAATTTTATCTTCCAGAAGTTACAGAAAATAACAAAAATATTGAGACCAAATGCCAGCCCTACATTCTATAAAATTCTACTGACTGACTTCCATCCACTCAGTATATTTTAAATCTGAATTTTAACATTTTTATATAAATCGTTTTTATCAATCTCATGAAATTTATAAATTAAAATCACTTAATCAAAAGAAAACATCCTATTTCTGTCAAACAAAATATTTGATTCAACCTAAAATGACTCTTTCAATTTTTATTGTCCAGAAAAAGTGTTGCACACTTGATAGTACCTACAATTGACTTTCCTCAAATATGCAGACAAAAAGTATACATAAAGACATATGTAAATAAATATATTAATATTTCTATTATTATTAACTAAACTTTAATTTATATATAGCAAGATTCCAGAGTAATACCCAAACCACTGTATGCCATTCTTGTATGGCTCAGGAACATTAAAGTGGAAATAAATTACATTACATTCACCTCATTTTGATGCTACATATATGGGCAGAGACACATAAAGGGAGAAATACAGCTTCAATATAAAGAGATCTGGATTTTTAATATCTACCTAGTTATAAACCCTAGACCTATTTGAAAGTCTGAGATGAAGGAAAGCGAGAAGATAGAATAATTTAGACAAAAGTTGTTAGACTTTAAGTTTTCCAGCTTGTCTTCTGGCATTCATTAATTATTAGATCATATCACATTTATGAGAGAAATTTCATATCCCATATAAAACCATTACACATCTTTTCTCAAGGCAAGCAGACTTTCACAGACAGAAGGCTGAATAAATACACAAATGGCAGATGAATTCTTAAGGTTTATTTAAAAAGTATTTTACTAAAATCAGCAAATGTCAAACCTTCAGAATTAAGTGGGAAAATATTGTGAGGTTGGAGGCCATTATTTACATTATAGGCAATACTCAACTGTCTGAGAGGAAGTGCTTTTGACTTTGTAATTTCTTAGATGGCTATCGCAAGCCATATGTAAACAAAATGCCCAGCTGAAATCAATGAGAGCTTTTTTGTAGACCTCATGAGAGCAACAAGAAGCTGCAACATTTCTCTCTCTTTTTCAAAATTGGAAGTACTACTTTTTCTCCTCCACTTTGTACCTAAACAAGGATTATTGCTAGAAGTCCCCTAATATATATAATTTACTTCTCAGGCAGGTTGTAACCAGGACTCTTGCTCTGTGCCCCCATGTCAGATCATTCTGGCTGACATGAACCACACTCAGCAAGAATACAGGCAGAAGCACAGGACCCAGGCTCTTGTTCTGCTGCATCATGGTGGCAGCAATTCTGAATGCCACGGCTCTGGCAGCTATTCAAACTAACATTCCAAAAAGGCCTGTGTTGGTTTTTTTTCAATAAAAAATCATGTTGTGATCTTCTAAAACAAGAATCAGTCTTCAGGAAGTTTACACATGTGTATGAAGTATTCAGATAGGAGTTTAAAGTCTCCAGATCTACGCAGATTAAACAAAAATCAACAGCACACAATACATGAGTGGTTAGGAATACTGAGGTAACGTGTGAGAGAGAAATATGTTCCTTTCATCCTGTAGTATTACCACTCTGTTACAATACCGTACCCGCTCAAGGTGTAGGCCATCTGAAGTCACCGGAACACAGAAGATTTGAATGACACAGAATCACAGAATCACAAAATCTTAGGAGTTGG
>NW_010210124.1:0-1357 GCF_000695765.1 Mesitornis unicolor
TGGTGTCAGCGCCGGAGGAGGAGCGGGCTGCGGAGGTGGACTGGGAGTCGGTGTCTCGTTTTCCTGGGCTAGGAAAGGGGTTTGAGAGTCAAAGGGGCTGCCCTGGGGAGAAAAAAAACCACACGTAAACCCAAACCAAACCCCACAGACAAAGCCCTGAGCTCAGGGTTAACAAAGAACGATTAATTATTCTGTTCAAAAAACTACAGTTTGTGATCGTGTGGTGGTCAAGCTCGATAGGATGGGAAGCCACTTCATTGCTTTATTTCGTCCTAGCTCTTAAAAGTCCTTTCTTTAGTCCTAGCTCTTAAAGTTCTTTATTTCTAGCTCTTAAAAGTCCTTTCCTTAGTCCCAGCTCTCCACGAGTCTTGGAGCCAGGCTGAGCCTGGAGCTGCCAGACTCGGGGTTATTTGCTCCTGTGTTGGTGACGGAGCAGTCGCTGCGCTGCCATTGCTGGGAACGGAGACAGCACTGAAGGGTCTGGAGAGCTCTGCACGGTTCCTCCCTGGCGCCGTCCTGCACTCGGGGGAAAGGAGACGTCGAAATCCTCATGCGAGAGCAGATTGGGTCTCCTCAAGTGCCTCGATTTGGAAAGAGAAGTCGCCTTTTCTCCGTTTGATGGGCTGCTCTCCAAATCAAGAGTAATTAAGTGAAGATTAACAAGCGTGCGTCACGGTGCCCTCCTGCCCCAGCTGCTTTCACTGGAGAGGGCTCAGATTCCAGGGTGGTTTTTATGAGACGTGGGGATGTCGCAGGGTGAGGAACGAGCGCCTCTCTGCTTCCATCACCAGTTCCTGCCCAGAAAGCTCCCAGTCAGCGCTGGTCGCCTCCCCGCTGCTCTGGTTACTGCAGCAGAAATGGGCACCGCGTGGCTCCGGGATGAAGTAACTCCAACGTCACCTTTCCCAGCCCATTTGGGAGCCCTGCAGATCAAGAACTCTCCATAACGAGCTGTGTTTCCTGGGGAGAAGCACACCACCTCCTTTAGCTGCTGCCGACGGGTTTTGGGGTGAGCGCTGTGGTTTAGTTCTGGTTTCGCTGCCCTGAAAGGAGCGCGATGGCCGCACGGGTCCGTGTTTATCTGGTGTGTGTTTGGTTAACAAGGAGCAGCTGCCCCAGGGAGCCCCGTGACCGGCTGCGCAACGGAGATTCGGCTCTAATAAGGAAATGGCAGAGAGGGACATTTAGTAACTAAAATAAACCCAACTGGAATAACAACGACACCAGTGGGTTCTCGTGATGGGAACAACGGTGGTGAAGCAAAGCTCTCCTCAGCTCACAAACAGCGCTCAGTGCTGGGCCACAGCAGCACGGGAAAGGGAGGAGGAAGGGGAAAGGGGGAGAAGGGGGAATGGGA
>NW_010210125.1:0-321 GCF_000695765.1 Mesitornis unicolor
GCGTCATCCTCTGCGAGTACGACCCCTGCCCTCCAGCCCCAGATCGAGTCTGGGGTCATCCCAACCTTGACCCCATCCCTCACCCCCTGCCCCTGAGCTCAGCAGAGCTGATCCTGCCCCGTGAGGGCTGACCCCGGCCCTGACCTTAATCCCTGCCCCCAGGCTCATTAACAAGCTGCAGCCCGGCTCAGTGCAGAAGGTGAATGAACCTGTCCAGAACTGGCACAAGGTGAGGGGACCCCAAATCTGGTGGAGGGGGTCGGGGTTCTTGGGGGAACCCCAGACGTGCCTGGGGCAGGGGGAGGAGGCAGGCTCTGATCC
>NW_010210125.1:368-579 GCF_000695765.1 Mesitornis unicolor
GTGAACCCCCACGACATCTTCGAGGCCAACGACCTCTTCGAGAACACCAACCACACGCAGGTCCAGTCCACCCTCATCGCACTCGCCAGCCAGGTGAACCGGGGACGGGTGGGGAAATGGAGCTTGGGGGGTTCAGGGGACAGGATGGGGCCCTGCGCATCCCTGCATCCCTAGGAGGACACCATTCACATGGGGGTCCAGTCCTTCCCCG
>NW_010210126.1:0-1353 GCF_000695765.1 Mesitornis unicolor
ACATGTTCATTGTCTTTGGTTGCATTGTAAGGAAACTCCTCGAGTTGCTTCCAGGGACTTTGTGTAGAGGTAGAATTGAAATAAATTTGGAATATGGCCATTGAGTTTGGTCTCATCTTTGTTGTTCCTGAGTTCAGAGGCTTTTGATGGGAGTAGAAAGTTGTCCAGATAGGACTTATTGGGTTTGTGTTGGAGTATTTGCATTCTCCTTTTTTATCTTTCTCTTTGTACTCTATGAACGGAGTTGCAGCGTTGTCTTGCCTATTCCTCAGAAGAAGAATGGTCACTCCATGTGTAAAAATGGATTACTTGAATGAAGGCAGTGTTGTACAGAACATTCTTAAATCCCAGACACCGTTGTGCCGCCGTTATAAAGTGTGCTATTGTAAACCACGACACCCTTGTGTTTAAAAGTGAAATAAATGGAAGAGCTGAATGCCTTGTGTGGAGACAGTAGTTTTTGTGGAGATGTAATTCATGGGAAAGCTCTGTTAATGTGTTAAAAATGTTGGGATTTTTTCCGTATTTTCTCCCTTCAATGAGGTGAGGTTCAGCGGGTATATTTCTTCAGTTTGGAGACATGGCCGATAGAGCATTCAGGAAAATTTTGTAGAACAGGGAATTGCTGTCAGATCTCTGTTCTGAGCAGTGAGATTCTGCCGGAGGTAGAGCCCCGTCTCCGTTCCCTGAGCCCCAGCCTTGAGCGTGACATCCCCGAGTAGCTGCAGTGCCGCTACGTGCATTCTGCCCCTGCTGAGTCTCCTGCCCAGCTTCTCCAGCTGGGGAAAGCGGCTCAGAGTCCCCGGGATCAGTTTCAGTCTCAAGGTGCCATGCGAAACGCCTTGTGCTGATCTTGCGACCGCGATCGCCGGGATTACAGGAATTATCCGCCCGCAAGACCAGCGAGGCAGTCTGGCCGAGGGCTCTGGGCAGTGGGAAGCCGGAGAAGGCTCGGGGCAGTCGCCGGTGCTACCCGTGCGCTCCGACTCCACGGGCGGATCTGGAGGCCTCTGGACGCTTCTTCCCTGCGCTCCTCTCCACGGTGCGGGGTGCGCGATTCCTCACGGGGCCCTGTGCTGGTGCGACTGACAGGGAGGGAAGCGAGCGGCGGCGAGCGCAATCCCGCCATGAGCCGCATGGTGGTGCTCCCGGACAAGGCGATACCGAGCGGCGGGGGGCGGGGCGAGACCGCTCAGCCAAGTCCAGCGGAGCCGAGCAAAAGCGGCGGCAGCGAGCGCTGCCCCGTACCTTCCGCTTGGGAAGGCAGCCGGACTAGGAGAAAGCTGAAGAGGGAAGGAGGACGCCCGCGGAGGACTGTCGGAGAGACGGAGACCGGCCGCCGCCCCGGCATGG
>NW_010210127.1:0-1648 GCF_000695765.1 Mesitornis unicolor
AAAAATATATATAAATATATATATAAATAAATAAATAAAATACTCAAATACACACATACACGTTCCTTTAGCACATGGTTCTTCCGATATGATTGACTCTATCCCAGCAAAACCAGGACAAATACGTATGGTCCAGTATGATCCAGAGGATGCATAACTGGTGAACTGTGCTCTAAACTGGACCAAAAAGCAATGAGTTTCACCAGAAAGGGCGTAATTACCACCTGCTTCATCGACAGCACAAAATGAAGCATTTTCACCACTGTCTTTCAGTCTGACTGGACTTCCTTTTGTTCATGTAGCACATAAAAAGGTCAAGGAGGAGTGGAAGAGTTGCACAGGTAATTGAGTGCAGATTTCTGCTCTGCAACTAGAATTTAGCTCAGCTTCACCGGTTCTGCTCATTTTGGAGGCGGGGAGGATACAGATGGAAACTCCTGTTTGTAACTCAAGTAAAGCCAAACATTTTTAAGCCACAGAGGATATATTTGCTCACGTTTGCTGGGTGTGTAGCAGACACCTTTCAGAGCATCCTCTGTTTCCGGGGGAAGAAATGTGCAATTTTAACGCATAACAAAACCGTGCCATGCTTAACTCACCTGACCTGAGCTCCTGCTCCTCAAACCAGCACTGACAACACGGCAAAGGCAAAGGGAGGAAAAGGCAGCATGCTGTTTAAATACCAACCATGTTAACTCATGGATAATACAGCACACTTCATGTATTTCATGCCTTCAACTAATTGCTTAAGACATTCCGCTCTGGTGTAGATGGTAACACTTGCGTGCCCTCAGTCTTCATTAAATGCCAGCTCTTAATAACAGACTCCAAAAGGGCTTTAATTGCATTTACTTGCAGCTCCTGAACTTTAAAAGTTGTTAATCAGATTTCTATGTAAATGGAATGACGATTAAAGGTTAAGTACAGGTTTCTGAAATTTCAGCAGCTGAAGACGCGTTGCCCTTAACAGGAAAGAGAAACTACCAGCCTTGACAGGAACTAAACATCTTAATTAAATACTCAGAAGTACAGTACTTATTTCTGCGTGAAGTTCTATTTTCAAATGTCAAACTTAATCAGGCACTTGACAAAAACGTGCAATATCCCTACAGCACACAACAAAAAAAAGCCAACCCTAAAACGCCTTGGGATTCTTTCCTGAGAAAACACCTGTACACCTCCCCGTCCTCAACTCCCCCAAAAATTCAAGTTACCCAAGCCGCCTGTCCCAAACAACGAGAAGGGAAGTTTTATGGCTCTAAAACCGCAGGAGTCCAGTTGAGAAATAGGATACAACATTTTTCACCACATCAGCTTTTCCTCCATTCGCTCGGTTTATCCCTGTAACAAGCGCCACGCTGCCAAATAAACATAAGGGTCCTCATAAATCTGACTTGCAGAGATTTATTTCCCTTGAGGGTACAGCCCCATCCATTATCACCAGCCAAAAGTATAAAAACTTCTTTGTTGGGAGTAAATTTAGTACGTCTGTACAGTGTATTTTGAGCTCTGTGTTTGGAGGCTGAGAGCATCCAGGCGTGCTGCTTTCTCCTCCTGAACTTGAACCCTGGGCCACCCAGGACGTTCACATCGACAGAGCAGTTCAAGCCCTGTGCTCCCTCTCTCCTGCTGCTGTAATTAATCTACC
>NW_010210128.1:0-294 GCF_000695765.1 Mesitornis unicolor
GGTGGTGATGGGTTTTGGGGTGGGTTTTGGGGTGATTTTGGGATGGTTTTGGGGTGGTGATGGGTTTTGGGGTGGGCTTGAGATGGTTTTGGGGTGGTGATGGCTTTTGGGGTGGGTTTGGGATGGTTTTGGGGTGGTGATGGGTTTTGGGGTGGGTTTGGGCTGGTTTTGGGGTGGTGATGGGTTTTGGGATGGTTTTGGGGTGGGTTTTGGAGAGGTGATGGGTATTGGGGTGGGTTTTGGGATGGTTTTGGAGTGGTGATGGGTATTGGTGGGGGTTTGGGGTGGTTTTGG
>NW_010210128.1:379-2326 GCF_000695765.1 Mesitornis unicolor
TTTGGGATGGTTTTGGGGTGTTTTGGGATGGTTTTGGGATGCAGCAGGACCGATCCCACCCCATTGCGATGTCTCCACAGCCCTGGGGTCCTCCTGGCCAGCACAAATCTGCAGCCAAGCTGCAGAGCGAGGCCGCGATGGTGACAAGGGGACAAATTTGGGGACAACGCGGAGCCGCTGCTCCACGCGAGGACATTTATTCCTCATCCCATGGATGAAAAAGGGAGCAATGAGGGGGAAAAAACATCTCCAGCAGGTGCCAAATCCACCAAGCTCCGGCAGCTCCCCCAATGCCACCATCCCCTTGTCCCCCCTGTCCCCCTGTCCCCGCTCCTCCTCCATCCCCCAGACCTTCCCCTACACCTCCCCTCTTTCATTCAGTGAACACCCCGAAAATAAAAGCCCCAAAACCCCTTTTTGAGGCATAATTCTGCTCGGTGGCCCATGATTTAAGTGGGGAGACGTGCGGTGCTGCTGCACTTTGCCCCCTTGCCTGTGACCTTGGGGTCTCATTCTCCGGTTTTGCCAAAACCCGCCACATTTAGATGTAAAAAAGGGCATTTTTTTGGGTTCTGAGTCTGACCTATTCTTGGTGTTTCCTGTCAGGAAAGAGCAGCATCTCTGGAGCTGGATGTGAAGTGCGAGGAGAGGGTACAAAACGCCGTGGGAAGGTACTAAAAACACCCCCTGTGCTTTGGGGGCAGCGTTTGGTGACAGCTTGTGACAGCCAGAGATGCTCTGCGCCCGCTCAAAGAACCCAGAGCAGAGAGACGAGGGGCTTTGGGGTGATATTTGTCTGTATATCTGAGTGAAAAATCACTTTCCAGCAGCGGTTAGTGCTGGGATGCGGTGGTTTGTGACTGGGGCTGGGTGGATTTGGGCTTGGCTGGGCCTGGGGGGGGCATTTGCTGACTCAGCAGAAACCCCTTGGTTTAAAATTATCCCCGAAATAATCAAAATTCACCACCTTTGGGTGCATTTCCACCATGTTTGGGTGCATTTCCACCACCTTTGGGTGCATTTTCCCCATCACTGGGTGTATTTCCACCACCTTTGGGTGCATTTTCACCACCTTTGGGTGCATTTTCCCCAGCATTGGGGGCAATTTCACCAGCATTGGGTGCAATTTCCCCATCATTGGGTGCATTTCCACCACCTTTAGGTGCAATTCCATCACCTTTGGGTGCATTTTCCCCATCACTGGGTGCATTTTCCCCATCACTGGGTGCATTTTCCCCATCACTGGGTGCATTTCCACCACCTTTGGGTGCATTTTCCCCACCTTTGGGTGCATTTTCACCCGCATTGGGTGCAATTTCCCCATCACTGGGTGCATTTCCACCACCTTTGAGTGCATTTTCTCCATCACTGGTTGCAATTTCCCCACCATTGGGTGCAATTTCACTACCATTGGGTGCATTTTCACCCATATTGGGTGCATTTCCACCACCATTGGGTGCAATTTCCCCATCACTGAGTGCATTTCCACCACCTTTGGGTGCAATTTCCCCACCATTGGGTGCATTTCCACCACGTTTGGGTGCATTTCCACCATTGTTGGGTGCATTTTCACCGCCATTGGGTGCATTTTCCCCATCACTGGGTGCATTTCCACCACCTTTGGGTGCATTTTCCCCATCACTGGGTGTATTTCCACCACCTTTGGGTGCATTTTCCCCATCACTGGGTGTATTTCCACCACCTTTGGGTGCATTTTCCCCATCACTGGGTGTATTTCCACCACCTTTGGGTGCATTTTCCCCATCACTGGGTGTATTTCCACCACCTTTGGGTGCATTTTCACCACCTTTGGGTGCATTTTCCCCAGCATTGGGGGCAATTTCACCAGCATTGGGTGCAATTTCCCCATCATTGGGTGCATTTCCACCACCTTTAGGTGCAATTCCATCACCCTTGGGTGCATTTTCCCCATCACTGGGTGCATTT
>NW_010210128.1:2504-3272 GCF_000695765.1 Mesitornis unicolor
TGGCCGGCACAGGGGCTGATCCCTGCCCTGCTCCTGCTGCCCACACCAGTGCTGGGCCAGCCCAGGATGGCGATGTCCTTGCCCGTCTCTGCCTGCAGATGTGGGTTTGCAGGGAGCATGGATGGACAGGGCCACGCTCGCCTCCGAAAACCCCGGTGCCCACGGGGAGCTGCATCTTTCCCTGCATCCTCACTCCTCGTGGTGCAAGAGGGAGGAGTGAAGGAGGCTGAGCTGTGCCTATAGCAGCCTCTATATCCACGGGGAAGCTCCTGCTGCCCTGGCTGGGCCGGTTCCTCTGGCAGAGCCACGTCCACACAGATGGGAACTGGAGCCGGCGCGGGCAGCAGCGGCTGCGGGAGCTGCTCCAAAGCCCAGGCCACACCGGGCAGCAAAGAGCAGGGATGGCTCTGGGCTCGGCCATGGCAAATGAAGAGGAAAACCCATCGGCTCTGTCTGATAACCAGGTAAAGGCGTGCGGGAAATATCCTCAGCAATGGGGGAAAACCACGGCCAAACACTGCAGACACCCCCCCAACCACGCACCCCGGCTGAGGGGGCTTAATTGGGGGGCAGCAATATGGGGGTGCTGCAAAGGGTGGCCAGGAAAGGGGTCCCAAAGGGTGTTTGCAGGTTTGAGCTTGCTGAGACCCGAGCGATGCTTCCCAGGACGTCTCGGAGTGAATCCCCAGGCACTGGGAGCCGTCCGGCTCTCCCAGTTTCACCAGTTCCTCCGCAGCAGCCCCACATCTGGGAGCAGCGTGGCCCGGA
>NW_010210129.1:0-5855 GCF_000695765.1 Mesitornis unicolor
GTTCTGTGATTCTGTGATTCTGTGAAAGGAAGGGGACTTTTAGCTGCTAACTCTAGTAGCAGAATGCAAAATCATTGCCATTCATTTTAGTTTAGAAAAACGAAAAAGTGCTTACAAATACATCCTTTTGCTTCCCTTAGTACATTTATGTCCAGTAGATTTTAGATCTGTTTTCATACTGTAATGCTTTTCATAAACAATGTTTATGCCTTGCCTTTGCTCTTTTTTAAAGGGTATGACCAGTGCAAGTAATCCACTGCTTATCTTCTAATTTCATAGAGTGGACAAAATTTTTAGCACCAAATGGTGGAAGCCCTGGTGGACAGCATTGCCTGTCTCATTCATTCAGGAAATGGCCTGAAATTCTGGGCATTATTTTATAAAGTGGATTCGGTGCAGCCAAAGGACACCTGCCCCACCCAGCAGGAAGTAAAAATTATGCAGTGGCCTACTTGGGGAAAAAGGGAATGTTTCTTCTAGACCAGAGGGGCCATTGAAACTATGCCAATTAGAATGCTGGCTTTTGCATTATTTTGTGTGCATTAGTAATAGTACAAGTTTGGAGGGTGCTGAATGCAGGATTGTATGTAAAGAATGCAAATACAAACTTTTCTCTGATAAAACTAATTTCAGTTGAACCAGACACACTGAAAAAGCCTTTTTGTCCTCAGATGACATCTGTAACTTTTGCTTCTCTAATTTAAATAGTCAGTAGTAAGTGATTTTCGCTTTGCATTTGTGCAGTACCATAGCCATAGTCAAGGTTAAAGACTATTACTTCATCATGCTGTAACGGTAATAAGAAGAATAAAGACCAGTAAGGATTTGTAAACTGGGTTTTCAAACTGTTTTAGTTATCAGCCTGCTCTGTTCAGGAACACTTAGAAGGTGGCAGTCAGAGCTGTTGCTTGACTCTGAAAAGCCATGCTTGAGGGAAGTAAAACTGATATCCATTTCATGCTTTTGATACTTCACTTTATGCACATTTGGAACAAAAGGACTCTTTTGAGTCCAAAATATACCAGCTCATAGTGAAAGGGAAGCCTATGTAATTGGTCAACATGTTTCTAACAAATTTTCTTATGATGATGATATCATTTACATGAATTCCTAAAATACGGTAGGATTTTCTGGGGACAAAGCATTGCCACTTTTACCTTGATGTGACTAGGTGATTTCAACATTATATCCAACACAATATCCACATCAGAAGTTGAACTGCCCTACTTATGCTGTGCCAAAATCTACTTCCTTATTTCCACAGGCTTTTTATAGAAGATAGCTCATGTAGCAGTCTTCCTACCATAAGAAGTACCTCTTTGGGAAGAAAAGCGAAGTTTCATCTTGTAGTAAGCTTATTAGAGACAAAAGTGCTGAAAATAATTTCGTGCTAGGATTTCTGACTTCAGGTTTTGGATGTGTACTTCTTTGTGCCTCACAACCTCCTCTTTTACGATAAAGTTTACTTAATAAATTCTGTTTGTTTTCAGATATAGAACTGTACCCCATGACTTCTTAAATATAAAGAGCTATGATGCTGTAATAAGGAAATTCCGAAGAGTCCGTTTTGGCTGTCAGGCTGTTGCCAAGCCATTTCTATGCTGCTTGAAGATAGAGGCATGCTATTGTAAAACACTCGTATTACACATACTTGTAGCACTGCTGACACTTGATTTAAAACAACAGTTTTATTAGAATTCGTAAGGGCTGTGTAGCACAGAGCTTTCCCCAGTCCTCAACCCTTCATCATTTGACACAGAGGGTATTGCAAATGCAACTTAATCACAGCAATAAATATGCACCTGTCTACTAGTGGGTGCCTGAGGCACTGGACTATGAATATTTGAATGCTTCAGAGTTACTCTAGGCCGCTACTAAACAGAAAATTTTGCATAGCTGTAAATCATACAAAAGCCAAGCCTGAGTTATCAGAGTATGTGGTTTCCTCTAACACAGGTACATCACTATGATATCTGTAGTATAGATGTCCATGGTTTAGTAAGATGATTATTTTATGATTCTTTTGCAGTTTCTTTTTCACTTTCTTGAAGAGAGGGAAACTGTGAGAAGGCACTGAAAATCCATTTATTTGAATGATCTATCCTGCATCTTTACTGCACATTTGGCCCAGACAAAGCAGAGTCTTGCCACTGTATTATACAGCCAGTGAGACCAGTTAGTCAAGTTTGCAATGCCATTTTACCTGGATATAAGATTTTTATTTGACAGTGGAAAGACAAAAGGGCAGGATCTCTGACAGTATCAACAGAATGAAAAGATTATTCCCATAGCCTTTCATTGGACTACAGATTACAATGACTGTCTTGTGTTAGCCAGCACCACAGCTGAGCAAACAGTGAGCAAAGTGAATAGCAGGAAATTTTTATCAAGCAACAGTTTTAACCACCGTTTGATTCTGCCAGTGCAAGAAGAGAATATGGTGGAAGAGGACAGTTGGTCACCTATAGCTGCCACAGATTTTGAAATAAAATAATTCTCTATGCAGATATAGTGATGCCTGCACTATTAAGTGCACTTCTCTGAGACTGCTTGTGACATATGTATTGATTTATGTAAATATGGGAGCTTCACATATGGTGAGGCAAGACTTACTTTACAATGAAAAGCTAGAACTAAGTGATGTGTGATGGGGAGAAGACTGCAGAAGAGGATGGTGAAGTGCTTGTGACCTTTACAAGTTCTTGCTTTTGAACAGCCCACTTGACCTTTTTTTATAACCAAAACAAAACAAAAAATCAAGCAATCAAACCAACCCCAGTTAACTACTAACTGTAACAATAGCTAAAAAATATTTTTATATGTATCACTAAACATAAGGGGATTCTGAGTTTTCAAAGTTAACTCTGTGGGTGCAGGTGATTATTCCAAAGTGTAGTAAGAAAGGTCAGAGTTAATATCTTATTTAAGTGAGTTAATATGCATAGTATGTGTGTGGGCAACTGTTTCCTGGTGGTAGCAAGGATACTTTGCTGTGTGATCCTACATCTTGGTCAGGTTCTTACAGTGTTGAGACAATATCTGACCTTCAATATTTCCTCCATAAGTCTGACCCCCACATTACTTTTTCTGTGAAGCTTCTCCTTGGCAGATACTCAGTAGCATTGACAGAATCACCGGAACAAAGTAATGGTAACAAAATCATAGGAGCCAGCCTGAACCGATCAAGTGGTGTAAAAACACATGTAGAAAAACCTGTAAGATTTTAGGGAACAGCTTGATCCAGTTCCATTTGAAATCACTAAGATTCCTCTACTGATTTCACTAGGAGATCATTTGCCACCTCAAAGACATCATTAACAATTTATTTTTTTAAAAAAAGTTTCCCAATTACCAGACACCAGGACTCTTCTCCCTTTTTATCCCCTCTATTTTTTCTTCATGGCTAAGTTAGGCCAACTTAGTTCTCTGAGTCCTATTGTATAATTATTACATACTGGATTTTTTCTGTTGTCCTTTTTCAGCATAGAGGTCCATAATTTTGTGGATTATTTACTTAAAGGTTCTTGTTTTCTATTCCTAACAAACAAGGATTCAATAGACTTTGAACATGACTTTGCATCACACTAAAAACTGTATGGGAGCTTGAGTAGGGATTTTTAGTAGTGTTATACTAAATAGTACTTGGATTGAAACCTTCTGTTGCAAGCCAAAATATGTCTATTCAACTTATAAATATCTTTTCGTGTGTAGTTTGTCACTGCCATGACTTTTCCATTGTTGCGAGGTTAGCATTTTTGCTGTTTGAGACAATCATAACTTTTCCCTTTTTGTCCACATGACAAATAACAAACATCATCTTTTTTTCAGCAAAGTGCTACACAGTTGTGTCATCAGAAGAATGCAAGTTCCATCAAATTAAACTATTTACATTCTTAGAGTAAACTAAGTAAACTATTTACATTCTTACATGCTAAAGTGCTTTACTAAATTGTGCTGTAGTAATTACTTTTGAACTCTGCTAACTTAAAAGAAGGAGAGTCTCTATACCCTGTTCATTCCAGAAAGGCATCCAATAAACTCTTGCTTTTGAACCTCATTCTGTTTGCAGCTATTCCTCTGTACAAGAAATTCTTTAGCATGTAGATTCAAAGAATGCAGGAATAAATCAGATCAAAACCCTTATTGTCTTGTGATATTAGACTTGTCATAAATTATTACATGTCCTCATCTGCAGCGGTGCTTACTGTATGCGAAAGATTGCATCTAAACTTTTGGGAATAGTGACTGTTACAGGAATCTACAATAAAATAGTGAAGGAAAAAGGTACAATGGTAGTTTACATACCCTTCTGTTCAATTCACTGTAACACAGCCTGACTAAAGACAGATTTAAATGCGGAGACAGTAGTGCCTTTATGGAAGGTTTGGGGAAGTTGTTCTATACTTACATGCTTGATAATAAGATTAATAATGCTTTGCATTTTCCTACTAACCCAAGACCATTATAAGATGGTTCTTTGCCGCAGTAGAACAGTGCAGTCCTCCCACTACTCTATATCATAATGTGTAATAACACCCATCACATCAAAAGAAAGCCAAATGACATGACAGTTTTTAATTAGGTTTATTAATAGTGAAGTCTGGGTGTCACAGACAGACTACCTTAGATGTGACTTCAGCACAGTAGTTTAGTTTGTATTTGTCATTCTGATGAGTGACTAGACTTAAATTCTTTGAGCATTAGCAAATTTTAAAATGTAATTTAGATGGGAAAGGGTTACAAAGACTGTTGATATATAACCCTTCTGCTCCTAAAAATTTAATCACTGTAAAAGAATTAGGTGAGGCTAGAAGAACTTGTTTGACTGCAAAGTATCATCAACACTGCCTGACTTGTTACTTTCCATGCTGGTCCCAGACAAGCAGAGGTAGATCAAATCTTTCATTAGAACAGGAATGTACACAATTATGCAACAAGCGCTGTCAGTGACCTGACCTTTTCAGGTTTCTCTCTTCAACTGAGAAAGCAGTAGATATTTTTAACTTATACAACAATTTAGTTGTGCCATTGTATGCTCATAGAGGGTCTTCATTAATTCTTTGATGAATTAATGTGGTGTCCTAGCAATGGCCTGTGAGTATGAGGCAGTTTGAGTTAAAAAGGGAATAGAAAAAAAAAAACAACTCTGAGGATGGTCACAATTTTTATGAACACGAGAGATTAATTTACAATAATTTCCTTTCCTTCTTACTGCTACAAAAAATGTATGAACAAAGTGTGAACAATTATAGACTAAAACTGTAAATTGGTTCTGTTTCCATTCCCGACTCTTAACATTTACTGAATCATTTGGTAACATTTTGTTCAGCAAAGCAGTTCAATGTTTCTTTGCTGTCTAAGCAAAACAGATCAGCCCCTGAGTCCCAAACAGGTTGTAGGTACCTCACATAGACTTATCTTTCTATCTTAACAGTTGGATTTTTTGAAATGACAGCCCCCCTAACAGTGTTTCAGTTAACTTGTGCTAGACTCATATTCCTCAAGTAGTACAAAAAAAAGCTACCCAAGCAATTATGAGGCTACTGATAGAAGGCTATGTATTTCTCAGAAAGAAACACCAAACCCCTCATCAGCATGAGAGGCTTTAAAAGTGAAACTTGCTCATGATGCCACAGTTATGACCTGTAACAACTGACTTACATGTTAGATGCTTTAAAATAACATCCAAAAGACTTGACTTAGATGGGAAAAGTGTATTCTTTGCCATCTGTATACTCTAATTCTGTTTAAATCATAGAAGGAAAGAAGAGCTAAGTTGAATGCTAAAATTGTGGTGGCCTTGATTCTCATTTAGTACCTTCTGGGGTATGTACAATTCCACAATGAATTCAGCA
>NW_010210129.1:5886-18951 GCF_000695765.1 Mesitornis unicolor
TTTCTATTTGTAAAGAGTTATAGAAGTGGCCCAAACATGTTATCATTGCAGAACAGTAGGCAAATTTTTAGAACCAGAAGAAATACTAACTGTACGAGTACCTGCAGTGTATTGGGTATTTCCATATTAGATATTATCTGGTTTTGTACAAATCTTGCTATCAATTAAATTCCCATCCATTGTTATTCTTTATTCCAATAACTTCTATTTACATTGTCATTTCATCAACTATTAGCTTTATTGCTGCTTAATGACTGTTGTGCTTAATGGTTGCCCAAACAAGCTGTGGTTTCTCCAAAAGTATATAGTTTCTCTAATGTGAAACCTCTAAAGCTGATGCCAAGTTCAATATGCTACATGCTTCAGCCTTGGATTTGCCTCCTCATTCTTTCTCCCTCTTTACTCCTGTAAACAAAACAGTTGTCCTAAGACTGCTTTAAATTAACTTGCTATCTTCGTGCAAGGACTTCCTGTTAAGCTAAAACAATACTAAAATATTTTTACCTTTTTCATTTTCAATTAACAGCAGGCACTTTGAATTCAAGTTTATTTTAGTAATTTCTTAATTACTAAAGCACTTTAAAAATAGCAATGAAAACATTAAACTAAAGTAGCATCAAAGCACAAATTTTAATGGACTGAAAACTTCTCTTACAGTTCCCATATGTCCCATTTAAAATGTTTACTTACAGTATAAAACGCAGATGACATTTCTGCATGTATTGCAATTCTCAGTGAAGAGGAGAACATTTAATAAAGACACTTAATTTTTTTTTTAATGTGACAGTTCTAACCTGTATAACTTTTCTGCTTATGTTTTTTTCTTTTTCATCTGACACACTTATAAAAAGGCTACCTCACCTAAACAACCCACTAATTAATGCCTTACACTAATTAGATGTTAATTGAAATAGTAATTCTGAGTCATCTTTAGGATGTTAATAAAAGCAGCTTTTCTTTTTTCTCTTTTTACTTTTTTTTTCTTGGTTTCCCCCCTCCAACAAAAGGTCCTGCAAGGTCAATATACAATTCCAGGGTTCTGGAAATCTTTGCAGCTGACCATTATTTTTCTAGTGCAGAAGTAAACAATACTGCTGTCACAAAACTTACAATGAGTGAAGTGGAAGAGTAAACAAAACATAGTTTGGAAATCTCTGGAATATGACAGGGACAAGTCCCACTAAAATAATGGTTCTATCATTCTATAGGATTTGCTCATCATAGCAAACCTCTTTGAATGTGAAAAGAACAAAAGACTCCAAGAAGATTTCTTCCCTGGTGGAAAGACAAAAATTACTTCACAGTAATTCTTTAATTTGGAGAAAGAAAGAGCTCTCAGTTCACTCTCATTATGCACAACCTCTACAAGTAGGCTTTTACTAACTCTGATCAGATTTGATGTTGATTTACCACAGAAACTCCAATAACGATTTGATGCACCCAGTTTCCAGTAAATTGCATCTTCATTTGGATGACAGCTTATATTTGGATGAAACCTTATGCAGTTGTAGAGTATCAGCATTTTAAATTAGACTTTAAGACTTTAAAAGGAATATTTACATATTTTATTCGCATCATTTTTTAAAATGGACAAGTATAACTTTTGTAGTTTGTAGCTTTAGTTTATAGGACTCTAAGACTGCCTTTTAACAAAGGAGAGGAAGCCTCCTTATCAGTTGTTGGCCATCAGGCAGTCTAGGGATTTGGTTTGGGCCTCATTTTCTGGATTTCCATTCTTAAACAGTGCTGACGTCTTGAGAATGCTTCACAAAAACAATTTATCAGAAACTGGCTTGGAATATTTAAGAATATGTTAATAAGTTTTGAGGGTTTGGTCCACAAAGCAAGTAAGAAAAATAATACTGTTCCCAGCTGAGGCTTTTTTTCAGCATGCTTAATAAGATATGACAGGTCTTGATAGCCAGCGGAAACAAACTTTATTAAAAAAAAACACCACAAAACAACAACAACAAAACCACGAAAAGAAACGACCCTGTGTTTCTGTGGATAAAACTTAAGCTGATATGGGAAAGGATTCTGCTGTACTATTTCTGTGTGCTTTGTCTGCTATTGCAGAAAATAGTTCAGTGGTGGAATCAAAGGTTAAATGCAACTGACAGGAAGTTATAAAGGTGAATTGCATAAGATGTTGCTGAATAACAGGAGTTTACGACTCCAGCTATTGCTTCTGTTCAGAGTGCTTTGATGTGTTGTACTACAGTAGTATGTAAAAGGCGGATTTTTAGAGATTAGTGCGATAGATTTTTCAGATTGAGATGGTGTAAGTTACAGGAACAAGTTTCATTTAGAAGTATAAACGAAGGCATTGCATCAGTTTCAACAATAAGGCATTATACATTGCTTTTTCTAGACTAGCATTTCTTTTTAATTCCTCATGTTAAAGCAGTTTGGGAAGCAACTGAAAGAACTTGTATATGACTAGTACACCTTGTTGCAACTGTAGAATGGAATAGCTAAGCAAATTTATTGTTGCTAGTACATTTCTCCAGTTTGTATAGTGAATATATGGCAGCACTGCTTTCTTCTGTCCAAATCAGTCCAGAGTTTAGTCAACACTAATTTAACTATTGAATTGTTGACATGTGAAAAATGCTATGAATATATTCTGAATCTGCTTTTATTATATATGAGTACAGATAGGAGGCTTTTCTTCCAACATGAGCAATCCATATGCAGAATACCTACTGAGCTAAGACATTTATATATAAATACATATATTTTATATGTATCCTTGTATCCTATGTGCCCACAATTAAACTTTTTTTTTCCTGACATAAGACATGCTACATTTGAAATTGTGGCCCAATGAATGGGAAGAGGAAAGGAACAGGGACAGAGGGTTCACGTGACTTTGGAAAGGGCTAAGGTGCCAGGTTGTAGCATAGCATTTCTGTTTCAAGAATGGACCCTCGCTGTATAGTTCACTACCTACAGTGTAGTGTAACATTATTCTGTAACTTGGCTGCTCCATGTAACTCCACTCAGACTTGGTTAGTGGATCACTGACAAGGCCATACTCCATGTAGCTCTGTTGAAAGGGGGCCATCATTTATATCTGGAGATGACTGAGCTAGCTGATGAGCAGGCTGAAAAGCCTCCTCTGTGAGTCTCAGTCTAAGTGTGTGAGTTATATTAAGCTTGCATGACAAAGTAATTTTAAAAATAAATGACATCCAGAGGTCACACTGTTAAGAGGAATGCCTTTCTAAGCTATTAAATACAGAATTGCACCTTGTAAGATGTATGAGAGTTATTTAAGATGTTACAAGAGTAAGGGAAGATTTTCCACCAACACTGATGGAAGGAAGTCTAATAAGCAAATTCAGCTAATTTACTAGTAATCTCTAAAAATAAATAAACAAATAATAACTTTTGATTAGTTAGTTCAACTCTCTAATAATTTTTAGCATTTGGTTTAATTCCAACTACCATAGGCAGCTTTTCTCTATTGTATTTAAGAACAAGAGATCACTCTAAGGCAGTATTGAGATTATTTAGATGTAACCATGCAGATATTACATTTCCCATGGCATTTTTCTTTCCAATTCTAGGCCCATTCGGTTTTTTACTTTGCCCAGAGTTTATTACAGATTTTGTGATTACAGCACAACCATTTTATGATGAGTAACTCAAGGAAAAATTAAAGAAGTCCATATAGAATTAATTGTAAATAAAATAAAAGCATAAAAATGCTTTAAACATTATTTGATAGCAATAAAAGCTGTCAAGACACGATTGTCCCACAAGTGTTAGTTCAAGTGCATCATAAATTTAAATATCCTTTAATGCATTCTTTTATATAAATTTCACATGGGCTGAATGAAAATGAGATTCTTGTCAGTTCCAGTGATATTAGCACAGCTACACTGACAGGAATTTAATTTTCATTCAACAAGCTCAGATTCCAGAGAGGACCTTTTATTTAGAAATTACATGATGGACAAGATTTTATTTAGAATACCATGTTTGTCTCCTGATAGGATTATTTCCTACTCATTTCTTTACAAAAACAAACCAAACCAAGCTAAACCAACAAACAAAAAAACAACCAACCAACCAAGCAAAACCCCAAACAAACAAAAAAAATGCCCCAAAAAACAGATGTGAGTTGTTGTACAGAATTTAAACAAATATGTTACTGTACCAAAGCATGACTGGATGGAGAGTCAGTACTGAAAGAAGGCCCATAACACCAGGGATTTTGTAATTAAAGAATTACACAATGAAATAACTCTCAAGACTCTGCCATTGTCCATTTTTTTACAGCTTATATATTCCATGCAGAAGTCATTAAGCTAAATATGTTCAGCTTTGTTCAGAACTGGCTTTGTCAACAGCTACTAACTGGAAGAGTTGGTTAATAGGTATTTACTATAAAGCCCTTAACTTACGTAGCAAACTGTGGCATATGAAAATATAATTTATCTAGTCAAACAAAATTGGTATTTATTATATTATATGTTTGGCGTACAAATAATATCTAAAATGTTTTTATTGTGTATTATAATGATAAGCTTTTGTTCTTTATTGTGTTTTATTCCATTATTCACCAACAACCACCTTTTAGTTTTATGTAAAATAATAGCTCACTTTTTAAAGGTGAAGCTGTGGAACTACACATTTTCTTAATTTAAATCTCCAGGCAGTGTCAGGGAGAATAGCTTTCAAGCAGTTTATTAAATAGTATCTGCTTATTGCTAATTCTAATTGGGACCACAGCAACATAGAGAATTCATTTCAGGCAGTACCTAGCAACATAATATTTAGAACTGCTACTAGAATTTCCTCCTATGTTTACAAGAAGAGTTAAAAAAAAAAACAACTGCAAATTAATTTTGAGTGTGCAGTATTTGTGCCGCTTTCTATTTCAGCCTTTTAATGAGCACAGGAATTTATTTTACATACCATAAAAGTAGGTCTGATAGGCATTTCATCAAACAGAGATTCCGGATGGCTGTGTCCTTATTTTTTACTACTTTATGTACTGTTAACCATAATGAAGTTGTAATCATGTTTCTGCATTACAGATCATCCATAAACTGAATATTCTGCAATTGAATCTCTCCTTGAACTCATGGAAAATACTGTCAACTTTCAGGTTTTTTGTATTTTCTACATTCCTCCAATGTATTACAATATCTAAACAGAATTACTTCTTCTGCAGTTCTTTTGAGACTGGGAAATCTCATTTGTACTTACATACTAATCCTGCATCATTGGAGCTAGGCTGTTACAGAGCAGCTCTCTAACAGATGCTCCCAAATTTGACAGCATCAAGAAGATTCTTGTAGGACTCCCAGTGTTTCTGGGACTGGAATAGCAGATTTTTTTCCTAAAAAATAACATCAACCCCATTCATAGGATGATTTGGGGAAAAGGTATCAGAATTCACTTCTTCAAACATCTATTTCTATAGGATATTCTATCAAATAGGTGCACGGGATTTGAGCTTGTTTTCATGACTGATAATAGAAAAGGATAATTCTGAAGGATTCTGGATTTCAAAGGCTATAATTTAAACTGGATGATGATAGCTGCACAGAGACCTTGGTGTTTGATAAAAGAAAGCAGAAATTATAATTCAAATAGAGATATTGGCTTTTATAGAATTACTGTTTGTGCTTTGCTTGCCTGCAATCAGTGAGACTGTTTGCAGTAAAAATAAGGAATTGTCAACCATGCAGGCCTGTGTTCTGAATCTTCCCAAATATATTAAAGACCAATTCAAGCCAGAGGAGAAGCCAGAGGACTCAGGAGCAAGGGAGGAAGAGTCTGTGTAAATACAAGCCTGGGATAGAAGCCTCTCAAATGAAATTTTAGAGGAAAATGAATCATTGTATAAGTCTACATGAGACTGAAAGAAACAGAAGTAAAATTAAAAACAGCATTAATGGAATCTGAAGAGGGAAGACCAGGAATTTGAATTGGATGAACAAAATGAGACATGTCCAGACTGGAATTCAGCATTCCTCTTCAGGTGTAATACTCTCTGATATTATTGCCTGAGGCTATCTTACATGGGATTTATAAAACATCTAAGAATTCTATCATACAACCATAGCAAATTCAAGTTTAACTGACAGCTAAGAATCACTTGCTTATTGTGTTTCTGCCCTTTATTTAAACTTTCCCAGTTAAAATATATATATATATTTTTAAAGTGTTATTTTTATATACTATATCTAGTTCTGTTGATAGCTGATATGGTTTTCCACAGTGGAAATACCCTTCAATTCAGATGAAGAATATAGGATTTCCCATTTTCCACATACAGATTTCCTCATTATCTGGTGTTTCCAGATGTACAAGTAAAAGCAGAAATAGGGAATCTTTTATTTGGGGCATGAAGCCAGTGTGCTTTTCCAACTTTCAACAGTAATTTTTTGGCCTTTGTTCTGTTACGGTTATAGCTGGAGCACTAGTGGTAAGAGTAATCAGTGTTGCCTGACTATGTGCATTATAACAGTGAGATTTAGATTCAGTTAGAGTTAGAATTCATTAAGGTCTTGTAGAACTTGTTTCTAGTTTGTCAGAATTGAGGATGGCTTGAAAATTGTTTTTCCCTCATGAATATTAGTTTTGGTGAGTTGGTGTGAGTTGACTGTTCATTTTGGGCAAATATGAAGTAGAGCATACTAGTGAAAATATTTTATGTATGTCCATGGTAAAACCATAGAATTGCATGCATCTGTAGGCAGTCATGAAATTAAAGACTGTCTCAGTACCTCTCCAAGCGATAGGAAACATGCACTCCTACATTTGCTGACCTATAGCGTTTAAGTGAAATCTTACTGCTGTAGTGTTAATGCTATAGATTTTTTCCTAGGAGAATTCATGCTGCTGAGAGGCACTAAGGCCACCATGTTTTTGCTGAATACATTTGTTGCTGATGCATACTAGTAGTCAAAGTTACACATATGTGAAAAGTCCTTTTAGAAAGATTCGTATTGTATGTTGATATAGATAATCAACTTCATAGATCAGAAGACAGCTGTGCATCATTCAAAGCAATTGGTTTGTCTTCATATGTGACAAATGGACATCTTTGACAAAAGGTGAATTTTCACTGAAAACTGTTCAAGTTCTTCTTCCTAAAACTTCTGTTAATGATTTTAAGAAGGAACAAAGGTCCATTGAATAAAAATTAAGGGTGTTAATCTCATTAATAGTGCAGGATGAATGCGAATTACAATGAAAATATTTAAGAATAGCATTGCTTTTTTTGTATTTATAAGACACTGCATCTGACAGGCCTTGAAATGGTACCAATTTTGTCCAAGCCTTTCTTCATCTCTGAAGATAACTGTTGTAACTCACCTGATGCCCTACAAACATAGAATCTCAGAATAGTTTGGGTTAGAAGGGAACTTAAAAGATCATCCAGTCCAACCCCCTGCCATGGACAGGGACACATCCCACCAGACCACACTGCCCAAAGCCCTGTCCAACCTGGCCTTGAACACTGGCAGGGAGGGGTCATCCACAGCTTCCCTGGGCAACCTGTGCCAGTGTCTCACCACCCTCATAGTAAAGAATTTCTTCCTGAAACTTAGTCTAAATCTACCCTCTTCCAGTTTAAAGCAATTCCCCTTTGTCCTGTTGCTACCAGACCTTGTAAAAAGTCCCTCCCCAGCTTTCCTATAGGCCCTCTTCAGGTACCGGAAGGCTGCAGTAAGGTCGGAGCCTTCTCTTGTCCAGGCTGAACAGCCCCAACTCACTCAGCCTGTCTTCATAGAAAAGGTGCTCCAGCATTCTGATCATCTTCATGGCCCTCCTCTAGATTCACTCCAAGAGCTCAATGTCTTTTTTGTGTTGGGGACTCCAGAACTGGACACAGTAGGATGAGTGCATTTTTCTGTCTTGTTACTTTAGCGTTCATTTCATGTTTTTCTTACTTTTTAAAGAAACTGTGATGTGCAAAAAAAGTGAGAACATAGTTCCACTGACACAGCTCAAGCGGGAAGCTGATCCCACTATTCTATAGTTAAGCTAAAGACTCTTTGATGGAAAGCAAACCCCTAGAGGTCAGTATAATCATAGTAACACTGGCACAGAGAACTCGAAGTTTCATTAATGTTTAGAATAAAATAAACCAACTATAGAAAGGAGCTTACACTTAGATTATGATCTGTCCTTAACTGACTTCTCTAAAGCCGTGTTAAATGTCATTAATAATTCTTAGTAGTACAAGCCATCATGGTACATAAGAACACAATGTCAAATCATTACCAAAGTAGAACTGAAGCTCTGAGCTTGGTCATCTTTGTTGCAAAGAGACAGGAATGGGATGAATTGATCTACTTGGAGGTGGAGCGCCTCCAAGTATAGGCTGGCTGGGGCAGGGAGCAATCAGGAGCATGCCAGCCCTTGTAAGGTAAGAAGGATAGTATGGAGGGAGTCAGCATCTGAGGTGAAAGCAAGCTGGCTATGGGGCAAGGAAACTAATCAGAAAATAAGCTAAAAAGAAAATGTGCTTGTAACAGTAGCTTGGACAAGATGACAAAGTTTGCATAACATAATGGACCTTCTATCCCTGTTAAATGGTTGAAGCCTTTATATTAATGACAGCTGCAGAACAGACACTGTGTTTTGTCTACGTATTGCAAACACCATTTCAAAAGATGTTTTCTTATATGCTAAATGGAAACAGATCACTTGGAAGCTTATTCTGAAAGAGTAGGGCAAAATGTACTATTCATAACAAATGCTATAGCAAGGGTAAAGTAAGAATTAGATGATCCATCTAGAACAAAAAATATGTATCATTGTATATTTCACTTTAATTTATAAAGACTCTACACTATGTATTTTTAGGAAGAAGCTTATGATATATCTGTGCTCTAGTCTTGCATATGTTGATGGCACCAAAGCCTGTAATTGTATTAAAACCCAGATGAATTCACTACCAACCAATTTAACATGACATGAAACAGGAACAAATCTGCAAATGTCACAAGGGCTGTATCTAATTATGCAGCAGATGATTTGGACTTCTGGATTTTGCAGGGCTCACTAAGGTTCCAGAACATGGTTGCATTTGTCCTCATAGGAATGTGTTATAATTTGCCAGCCAAGAGAACAAATCACATGGCATAAAGGCGCTAAGACTTCACCATTCTCATGTTCATGTTTTGCAGACTATGTAAAATTAATATTCAGCAGATTTTCCAAACTACGTTTAAAGCATTTAATAAGTGTGTCCCTTAGTAACAAAGTGTAGAGCTAATTTTCTGTGGGAATTACTAAGTGACAGAATATATGGACACTTAGAGCTTGATTCAGTTGCCTCAGCAAAACTCTCCCAGGTCATTTCAGACACTGGAAAGTTTGCATAGGCCCATCAGATAAGGTACCCCAGCAAAATAAGGAGTACTTATGCCTTTCAGATTTGCCTGTGAACGCATGTAGTAAATCCTAGGGCATCTCGAATGTCACTAGGTGCCTGTGTTTAGACTACTGAATCAAACTTTCACTGTTAATATATTCCCTTAACACTGATGCTCACTGGCAGCATATGAAATAATTCATTTTTATCCCTTTTGTTGGTATGGACACAGTCTTATCTCATTACAGTAGTTCTTTGTGTTAACTTCATTGAGTTTTCAACACTACTTTTGAAAACAGGGAAAATTCCAAAACAAATTGTATAAGAGCTTAGATAACAATGGCTTCAAAAGAGAGCATTAATCAAGACCTAGCCCCTGGTATCTGAATAGCTTTCAAAAGGAGACAAACAGTGTTTGTTTTGCTTTTTTTTTGTCAGCTCAGGCTGTCCAAACTGAACTTAAGCCTGGGGCAAAATGAGCTTTAAAAAAAAAAAAGTTGAGGCTGAGTTTAAAAAAAAAGTCAGAAAAAGTAAGAAGGCCCACACCAGATCTTATCTTAGCTTTAGAACAGTATAATGACATTGACTTCTAGAGGATTGTGTAGATGCAATTGAGAGCAGAACTGGACCAGTGCATGATACTGGAAAAGCCACCAAATTTACCTCAGAGAGATTTTTAAAATTAAAAAAAAATAAAATAACCTAATGTGCCCTATTGGAAATACATTGTTGGAAATATATTTGAAAGGAAACTTTTGGTATTTAGAAATTCATTGCCCTCTTTCCCACTTTTGTGTCTGAAATAAGTAATCTGTTTTTGACATCACAGTTGTTTTGACAGTACCTCAATATGCTGTCACTAAGACATGATCAACATCTGAACTAGGGAATAAACAGCTAGAAAGAAGGAAATAAGAAGTTACTAGACTGAAATATTTAGTATGAGTAGTTATATTTTTGGAGAACAGGTGTTACCAATAAGACTGCAAAAGGCATAAATTATTCAATTTCTGAATATCTATTCATTTTTTTACTATACAAACAGATGTTTGTTCTGAGTATTATATAAACCATTTGATTGAAAATGTTGTATGTTGTCCTTTCCTAAGCAAAGAGCTATAGGTATCAGCAGGAGTTCTGTATATTCATGTGGCAAAAAAATCATGTGCTGTAACAGCATGCTATACAGAATAATTCAAAAACAGAGTAATTCAGCTTTTTTGCCAACAGAGGCTACTTTCTATATACAGACATTTATGCAGGGAAACAGTGATTATTATTTTAGATCCTCTATCTAACTTGCCTGGTAAAATGGAATGAAAGAAAGACATTGATTAAAAATTTAAATTCTTCTATTTGAGTTATCTAAAAGTCCAGAAAATCTTTGAAAATGCCAGTAAATTGATGCTATACATTATTAGCGAATATACTATAATGTGCACTCTGGGAATTTATATATACAAAATAAAAAAATATATAATATTTTGACAATAATACATTTAAAAATAATAAAAAAATTTTCACTGATACCTATAAATCATAGCGAGTGCTCTCTCTCTACCAGAAACACAAACTCTTTTTTTTTCCTGAGACCTAGCATTATGTTGGTTCTGTCTTCTTTGTTTTTCCTGATAACTATTACTGTTTATAGTACTTTAAAAAATATATTTAATTATTATTGCCCCATTCTATTAGCAGAAGATTTAGAGTAAAGCATGCAGCTGCAATGGTAACAGAAGGTGATTTCAATGAGCTGCAAACTTTAATTTGTATTAATCTACCTGGCAAAAGCAGGAGCCAACTTGCTCTTGATATGGCAACACAAGAAACTGTGCCCCAGGCAGCAGAGTCTGTCTCTCCATTATTTAGGTCCTGAGTTTTCCCAGGTGATGTGCACTGTACATGATCCCCATCTTCTTAGCAGGTCTCTGCTTACAGCAAGTTAAGTATGATCTGATAGCTCAGATAGGGAGTAGCTTGCACATGTGTAGCCTGCAAGCTTACAGCTGAGACTCATTTGTAATTGTTTACTTTCCCAACTAGCTTCAGAATGAACAGGTTTTATTTTTTAGAGTTACATGAATATGGTTTTTCATATATGTGTTCTTATAGAAATCCCTTTCTCCTGTGTGCATCTTACATGTTTTGACTTTATTATTTCACAGGAGCTTTTCCCTCAAGAGAAGTTAACTGACTGAAAACAGATCAACTGAAAACAGATGTATGAAAACCCTGTTTGTTGCTTGCCCCTGAGAAGGTCAATGGCAATCATAGTGCCTGGGGGAGTAGATTCCCAGGCAGGCCATTGGGTGACATTTCTTCAGTGCATTTCTTTCCCACAGTTTATGGAACCGATTTGGAGCTCATGGAATGACTGGGAATACTGCAGTTATCTTCTCTGTGTCTTAGGTCAAGTCCTCCAAGTCTCAAAAGAAAACAATTTCTGACTGGTAGAAGTTATTTCATTAGAACACTTGTGCCTCTTATGAGCTGGTAGCATGGTTTCATTGATTCGTAAAATATGATCCAGCAAACATGTGACAATGGCAATGCGCCAGAAGGGTTTTCAGAAGCACCTGCTGCTCCTGCCATTTTTCCTGAGCTTTTGACCTCAGCTGTGACAAGGAGACAGTTGAGTGCCTCCTACTCTGTTTATTCCTGCCATTCTTCTGCCTTTATCCCAGTTTGTTCTTAGGTAGATAATGAAGAAAAACTAAAGAGAAAAACTATGTAGAAAACCTATGAAGTCTTCATCATTTAGAATCTGTGTTCATTGTGGTTTTCCTGTAATATTTGTGGTACTGCACTAGCATCAGTAGAGCATTAGCCATATTGGGCAGGCTGTCATTTTTTCACTCTTTGTCTGGATCTGCACTATAGAAGGTTGGCAAATCTGACAGGAACAGTATTGGTGATCCACAGGCACTTTCCCTCTTTTCAGCACTGATGATACTGCTTAGACATGAGAATTCCAGAAAATCCCTACTGGGGATTTTCCATGTCACTTTAATGTAGCCACAGATACTGGAGGGAGAAACAGGAAGAAATTAAGACAAGAGAATTTTCTGTTTACCCTTAAATACAGATGTGTTTAATGCAAGTGCATATTTGTGTTGTTACTTTGCATTAACTGCTTTTTCTTCTTCAGAGAGGAAAAATCGTACTCTCTCTTAAGCACATGATCAAATTCAAACCAAATGAATTTGAGTAACATCTATTTAGTAATACAGCTATTGTAGCCATGATGCTGTAAAAACATGAGGCAGGGCAAAATTTCTATTTAAGGCAGTATATTTTATTATACCATTTAGTTTGTAGAGACTACAGAAAAAGTAGTAAAACTTGCAGGCACACAAGCCTTTCTCCAGATTTGAAGCTGCAGCCTTACTTGAGTTCTTACCTGCGTGCAGTATCCAAGAACTGCCCTTTGGTATTGTAGCCATGATGCTGTAAAAACATGAGGCAGGGCAAAATTTCTATTTAAGGCAGTATATTTTATTATACCATTTAGTTTGTAGAGACTACAGAAAAAGTAGTAAAACTTGCAGGCACACAAGCCTTTCTCCAGATTTGAAGCTGCAGCCTTACTTGAGTTCTTACCTGCGTGCAGTATCCAAGAACTGCCCTTTGGCCACAGTGATGTAGTTTTTGAATTTTAGAGTATTTATATTTCTTTTATCTCTGCTGTTTAATTTCCATTCAGTGACTGGTTCTAAAGG
>NW_010210130.1:0-28881 GCF_000695765.1 Mesitornis unicolor
ATATATATATATATGTTGTCAATGTAGATAGCAGACAATCATACATAAATATCTGAACATTTATTTAATGTATTTGAAGATAGTTTGATACAGAACTACTACCTGAAAGGCAGGAAGAGTTTCCCTTATACAAATTGTCTTTGTGCAGTTCAATGAAATAGGCTGTAATGTACTGAAATCTTCCCAGTTCTGTTCACTGTTGATCTCCCAGTACACTATGAGCTCTTGATACATTAAATATGGTTAGAAAGTTTTACAGGAAGTGCTACCTGTTTGTTTGTTTGTTTGTTTGTTTGTTATTCACCGAAATAAAGGAGCAAAGAGGAGTCCTGCTTTGATGAAATAATTGAAAAGAGAGACAGCAGCAGAGAGAGGTGTTAGTCCATTGATTGTGCAGTTCTGATCATTTTATGGTAGCTAACATGCATCATGTTGTTAGTTTCATCTTTTATTAAAAAGGGACCAAAATTGTTTACGAAAATTCACACAAAGGATAGCTAAGATTACAAAACAAAACAATTAATTGGAAAGCTGATTAATTGCTCAGGGAAACCTTTAAAAGTGCCAGAAAACTTTTACTCAGCATTGTCATGAATTCCATGTAAAAGAAATACAATTTTACATATGGTTAGACAAAATCTTAAACAAAACACTTTTTGTTTCTCCTTGTTGTATAAGTTCACTTTTAAAGCTCGAGGATGGTCTTGCCACAGATTGGCAAGAAGATTTGGAGGAAGGGGGAAAAAAAATCCAAAAATAATTATTAGCAAGCATTTGCAAAATCTAAAGTTCTAGAATTAAAATTGAAAGGGTTGTGCTTGGGGCATTTTTTGTTTGTTTATTTCTGTTGGATTTCTGTAATAAAACATATTCAAACCTGGCCAGTATTAACTATTGCTCATCCCATGAAAGCTTGGAACCTTCCTCTCCAATGATCTTACCCCACGTGGCTTTTAAAATATTTTTATTTGATTTGGTTTGTCAAGTTTTATGTTTTCCTTTATTGAGAGAGAGCATCATTTGTCTGTTTTAAGCAGTGGCTGTTTGATGCTGTAGAAGCTCAGAAAAACTGGAGACAGAGAGCTTTAGTGGAGGTGAACTAATAGGTGGAATGAGGTGTACAGCAATGGCCTTTATTTGCATGGCTCACTTTTCATTAAACTATTGTCAC
Organism: Mesitornis unicolor; assembly: GCF_000695765.1. Classification (NCBI taxonomy): domain Eukaryota; kingdom Metazoa; phylum Chordata; class Aves; order Mesitornithiformes; family Mesitornithidae; genus Mesitornis; species Mesitornis unicolor. The sequence continues at coordinate 1,172 of NW_010210130.1, forward strand.
CACATGTGTTGTGTCTAAGGTTATGCATATCAATGTTGTCTCATTGAAGTGAAGTAAAATTGAACATCACAAACTTAAATCTCTTTGAAAAACTCTACCCAGTTCTGTCACTGTGTTACAGTCCCAGGGTTGAAGTTGTCTTTTACTCTTGCTTTTCATTATGCTGATTCTATTTTTTATTGTACACTAAGCCCAGCATGCATCTTACTTTCCTTAGAATCAAAGAATGGTTTGAGTTGGAAGGGACCTTGAAAGATCATCTAGTCCAACTCCTACTGCTGTGGGCAGGAATATATTTAACTAGATCAGATTGCTCAAAGCCCTGTCCAACCTGACTTTGAAATCTTCCAGTGATGAGTCATTCACAACTTCTCTGGGAAACCTGTTCCAGTGTTTTATCAACCTCATATTAAAGAGTTTCTTCCTCATGGACAATCTAATCTAATCTCTTTCAGTTTATGCAGCCCAGGATGCAATTGGTTTTCTGGTCTACGAGCACACATTACTGACTCATACCCATTTTTTCATCCACCAGTATCCTCAAGTCCTCCACAGGGCTGCTCTCAATCCATTCATCCCCTAGTCTGTACTGATACTGGTGAATTCCCCAGCTCAGATGCAGGACCTTGCACTTGGCCATGTTGAACTTCCTGAGGTTCACATGAGCTCATTCCTCAAGCCTGTCAAGGCCCCTGTGGATGGCATCCATTTATTTTAGTGAATCAACTGTACTGCTCAGCTCGATGTCATCTGAAAACTTGTTGAGGGTGTACTCAATCCCATTGTTTAAGTCATTGATGCAGAAATTAAATAATACTGGTCCCAATGTCCCTTGGGGGACACTACTTATTACTGATTTCCACTTGGACATTGCACCACTGACTGCAACTCTTTGGATGCAGTCATCCAGCCAACTACTTATCCATCTAGCTGTCCATCCATCAAACCCACAGCTCTCCAATTTAACAGCAATAATATTGTGAGGGACAATATCAAAGACCTTACAAAAGTGTAGGTAGGTGATATCTGTAGCTCTTCCCTTGTCCACTAGGGAAGAAGTGTAGAAGTGTAGAAGGCCACTGCATTAATCAGACACAATCTACCCTTGGCAAAGCCATGTTGTCTGTCTCTAGCCACGTCCTTATCATATGTTTAAATATATCTTCCAGAAAAAGCTGTTCCATGATCTAACCAGACACAGAGGTGAGGCTGACTCACGTCTATGAATTTTGTATTTAAAGCCTTTCTGCTACATTCTTTTACTCAAAAATCATTCTGTGTTCTCCTCTCCCTGCACATCATTGTTGCTTATACGTTTCCAGTGCTTACACCAGTCTTAGATTTTAAAATCTTCAAGGAAGGGAGCATGTATACAGAATGACACTTTTTCTCAGAACTGTAAGATTAACAAGTTAGCAGTTCTGAGTAAAATATCTCACCCCAATTTAACTGATCATTGTGACTGTTGTGTTTTAACCCAACAAACATTAAACATATGCAGTTCACTTGCTCAACTGGGCCCCCACTCCCCAGTGGGATGGGGAAGAGAATCGGGAGAGTAAAAGTAAAGAACTCATCAGTTGAGATAGGGTTATTTCTGGAATTTTCCCTATCCTTGACATTTAGTTATTCTCAAATGTACAATTATAAAATAGTAAATGCTGGCCCAAACACATTCTATTAGTGTAATATGACAGACAAGCTAAGGTTTTTAAATCAGCAAGTTTTCTTTATGTCTTAGAATTGTAGATCAGGAATTGTCAAAATTCATGTTCTAAAAAATTTAGTGAATAAAAAATCTCATTTAACTATACTCTTTGAAAGAAGTAAGAATATAGAAATTCTATCTGAAAACATTATCAATTCAAATAATACGTCCCGATTTGTCATTCTTCCAAATTGTATGTATTGAGCAAATCCATTTTGACTTACTTGCACCAAAACAAAAAAGGAGAAAACTGATTGCATGATCCATACTCATGTCTAATAAAATTGCAGTATGCAATTTTTGACAAGCTTTTATTTAATGCATACTGATGGAAAATTCTAGTTCTCTGTTATCAGCAGGGAAAGTAGGCTTTTTAAGAAAACCTTTTTATTTTGTGACTGTCACACAACATAACAATTATAAACGAAATGGAGGTGACAAAGATGAAAAGCCAGCTTGCTGATTTTTATGAAGTGTTTGTATTTCCAGAAAGACAGTCATTGCTCAGTTATTTGATTTGAAAAATTAATCCTGATAATGCCTTTTGAGTTCCTTAAGTACTGTTCAGTCTTTTCTACGATGACTTTTACAGAACAAAGCCTAAGATTTCTACAGCAGATTAGTTTACAGATGACCCCTTTACACTTCCATTGGCCTGTGTGAATGCTTTAATACCTAGAGAACAGAGTTAAATAAATCTATTGTCTCAACTAGCAGGTTTATGCAATTCTTTTGAAATATTTTATTTATAGCTTCTTCTTTTTCTCCATAATTAAGAAACCAGAAGTCAAGTAACCCCATCATGTGTTGATCATAGCTTATAAATTAGTTCAAAGAAATCCACTTATAATTAGAGTTTCTTCTCTTTCTCCTTTGTTTTACAGAGCAAGAAGAATGTGTTAACTGCACAGATGAATGCAGAGTGCTTGGTCATTCTGACAGGTGTTGGATGCCACAGTTCCCTGCAGCCAGTCAGGCTGAGAATGCAGATTATCGCACAAATCTCTTTGTACCCGCAGTTGAAGCTAATGTTGAGACTGAGACATACGAAACTGTGAATCCCACTGGGAAAAAGACTTTTTGTACATTTGGGAAAGACAAGAGAGAGCACACTATTCTCATTGCCAATGTTAAACCTTACTTAAAAGCCAAACGTGCCCTGAGTCCTCTGCTTCAGGAGGTTCCCTCAGCATCGAGCAGCCCAACCAAGACATGCATTGAGCCTTGCACCTCAACAAAAGGACCACTGGATGGTTGTGAAGTGAAATCAGGAGCATTGGCTGAACCAAGCAGCCAGTACTTGTCAACTGACAGTCAGTATCTATCGCCTAATAAACAGTCAAAAGACGTTCCCTTCATTGCATCAGATCAGATGGCTAGGGCCTTTGCAGATGTGCATTCCCGAGTGAGCCGAGACTCGAGTGAGATGGACTCTGTTCTGGAACAGTTAGACCGTTCAGCCCGGGATCTAGGCAGGGAATCGGTGGATGCTGAGGAAGTTGTGAGAGAAATAGACAAGCTCTTGCAGGACTGTCGGGGAAGTGACCCTGTGGCCGTCAGAAAGTGAGGGGGAAAATAAGGACAGGCTGGCAGTTACGTTCCTCTTCTACTGATTAAAAGTAAATAAATAAATCCCCTGGTCGTAACAGATTTACAGGAATGAAGGAAGACCAATGCTGCTTTAAGGCTTTTAGTGAACATCTGAAGTGCCCACAAGTATGTTCTTTTCACTGCTCTTTCTTTTTGACAAATAACACTGGTTTCATTTTGACCAAACTTTCATTAGGACAGAATCAAGTACACTAAGAACAAAAGGAAAGAAGGAAAGACGGTGCCATTTTGACAATCTGATAGGAAGATGTGAGAAAGGTGGAATGGAAATATGTCTGATACTTTAAGACTGTCCTCAATAGCTGATGCTGACTTTACTGTTTACGTATAAACCCCAAGAAAAACAGGGTTGAATAATTCTAATCTGTGGTGGATTTCCAGCAGTCTCCGCAGGCTTCTACTAAAAGTCCTAAAATGAGTTCTTGTAGTAGTCCTAGCGACACCAAACATTAACATTCATTTGTGGTAAACACGTATGTACAAAGTTACCTGCCACAAATATGAAAAAAAAAGAACAAGAAAACAACAAAAAAAACCCCATTCCAGATCATTATTCAACAAAACATATCCTGATCATTAGTAAAACACTTCATATCGTATTAAGGTTAAATGTAAAATGATATAGTCCATCTTGTCCTGCACACACATAAGCTAATTCACTTGATAAAAAAAGAAAAAAAGATTTTAATATCTATTTAGCTTTTTAGTGTCCAACAAAACTATAAATATTTAGTTGTAAGTTTTAAAAAAAATGAAGTAAAATAAGGTTTAAAATAATATTTACCTTTAAGGGTAATATACAAAAGGAATTAACATTATTAACACTTTTTTATTCATTTGTGGACACTAAAATAGCTCAGGAAAGTGAAAATGTCTTAGACATCCACACAACTCACATGATCATTTAAATGTGCAAATGTAAGAAGATTCAGTGTGTTTACATCAAATGACATATTTTTATTGATTTATTGCAGATTCAGTGCATATGAGCCAAATTGTTGAGTGTATAAGAGCTATATTGTGTATTTTATTAAATTAATATATAGTTGTGTTGCAAAAATATTTGGGCTTATATTGTAAATGGCAAGTGTTGCCTTGGTAGCTGTCGAACTCTATGAGTTTTGTTTTTTCCTGCTTCCTTTTCCCCATGGATTGTGGGAAGCAGCGCCTCAGAGCAAAGTCTCTTGTCTAATGTATGGTCTACGAAGTACTGCAGTACATAATCTGTTCAAAATGTGTTTGAGTGAGCTGATGGAGCTAACTGAACGGCCTACAAATGCATCTATCAGTCATGGTTATGTGCAAGTCCTTGTAGAAGCTTCTATTGCAAACCTGTGTTTAATAACAAAAATTACACTAGAACCAACACCTGAAACCTCCTTGTTTATCTTCCAAACACATGAAGCCAGCCTGTTTAATGTAGGATATTTGATTGCTTCTTAAGAGTTGCCACCATTTTCAAAGGTTTGCTATAATGTTCATAGAGCTGAAAAACGTCAGTGCCAATATGGTATGGGCAGTATTTTATTTGATTCTTGAGAATGTGCAATTTCTTACTGCAGTTCTAGATATACACTGTTTATTTGGGGGGCTTGCTTTTACTTTGGCTTTCATTTGTTCTTAAAAATATTTCCAGAACAACTAGGGATATAGTTTCTATGTTTTTAAATTATTCTTCTAAGGATGTCTTTATTGAATTCGAAAAATTCAAAATTGTCTTCAGATGAAAGTTAAAAAAAACCCCAATTCATAATGAACTTGCACAGAACAAGAAGAAGCAGAAGAATAAAATATTTAGCTCAGGATGTGTCCCTTGGATACTTCAGGTACTCTGTTGTAAGTACCACTATGGTGCATTGTTTAAAAATGATGTATTTTGTTTATTAAATTTAATCTCTACTATATAAACATATATAAAAGAGGTTGGATATCTCGAATCCCACAAAGCCATAGTTTTCATCAGTTTGAGTAAATAACTAAGTAAACCCAATGCCCTGTTTTGATGTTGGGATTGCTGTTAAATGGTGATTTTAGCTAGTCAGTCCTACAATGAATTGTATTTGAGAGACAACCATTCTGACAGTTTGCTTTTAGCTCCTCCTGTTAAAAAAAAAGGATCTTGTACATGTTTTATCAAGTTACTCTCCATGTTTTGGACAATTTATGTATCTAAAATGTGGTGTTGTCTGTGTTATATAATTTTTTTGTTTTCTTTTAGGCCAGGAGACCCAAGATTGGTTTTGCTTGATAGCTTGATAGCTTGAAATTCCATAGTGGAGAGGATTTCTTATTGTTTGATCAGCCTCTTTTATGTATTTCTGTGGTGCCTATCACTTCAGTGTCTGTGCACCAAGTCTTTAGCTCTGCCAGTGAGATCCATTATTCAGCAAAATCTAAGCCAGTATGTAAATGCAGTCAAGTGATGGAGATTTGTGTATTTTATAAATGATTTTAACATTGAGTAACCAATTGTACAATTCATTGTATGTTTCTGAAGACATAAAACCACAACATTCTGAGAAAGGGCTGTGCCAATGTAAGAGGAATTTACCTTAAGGCTCTCTGTCACTAGTGATTTACTAGCTTTAGTTGTTTAACATGTTATCTGTATTTAGTAGCGATTATTTATTTACCACTCTGAGGTAATTCAGAATTCATGACTCATAGCTTTATAGAAGAGTTTAGGAAATCTTGCTTTTATTTAATTTGGCTGACAACTGCCTTGTGTTGTAGATCTCTAGCATACTGCTTCCAATAAGAATATCCCAGGTTAAAAATTCTGTTTCACAATCTAAAATGGATGCTTAACAAATGAATAAACCAGCAGAGCTTATACAATATGAGTTTTGGTAGTTTAGTCAAAATTACCATGATTGTGTGTGAAGGAAGTACTACACACAAAAGAAGGTATTTTTTTCTCCATGGTATCTCTGCTATCACCACTGGAGAAAGAGGGAACAATGAAAGATATGAGTTATTCCCTTCATTCCTTATGTATATGTTTTATAAGACTAAAAGAAAATATCTGCCACATAATTATGAAGAGAATGATTGAGTTAAGGGAGGCAAGATAAGTAACCACTAAAATTGTACTGTACACTGTGAATAGTGAATAAGAAAATCTATCTTTTTTTATTCATGAAAGCAACTGGGAGTTCCTTAAACAACTGGCCAATCAAAACAGGACATAAAATCACAACTTCATTTTCTTTTATTTTTTTTTCCCCCTTTTCCGTTTTTTCCAGGGTATATTTATCGGAAATAGATTCTCCTGAACTGTGATTTGCCACTTGAGAATATAGGTTTCCCAGTCCAAGTTACACCTAGAAGTCAAATATTGCTCATCGTAGAGCAGGTTGCATCATTCAGACAAACTTTCAAGCTGCTTGCTGTCCAATGGAAGGGAAATTGCTGAGGTCAAGAAGGAGTCTGAAGTCTAGCATAATATATGCCCATTCATTACTGTTTAATTACTTTCTTTTGACATTAGGCAGTGATTATTATTGCATTAATGCAAATGGGAGTTTTGGCTATCAAGATTTGTTGATTTGAAGTGTAATTGAATGAAACTTGATTAAGGTTTTGACTTCTCTGGCCCAATTGTTATACAGGTTGGCATTTGCATTTATCAGCCCCTGTCTCCCCATATGGCTCAAAGTTGCACCAATGACTGGTGAATGACACAAAAACCAAACAAAAGCAGCATACATTGTATGGATTATCTCAACCGCTATTGTTTAATGGCTGTGTTTAATGTGACCTATCTGGAAAATGAGGACTACAAATAAAAAGCAATTACTAATAGTGGTGTTGCCTGCTTTTGCATTCATTAACACAGAAGAAATGTGTTAAACACTGCATACCACAGGGAGCCTGATAGTAATTACTTTGGAAAAGCAACTTGTGGCAATGCGGCTGTTACAGCTAGTTATCAGTTCGCCAAAAAAATGACAGTTCCTGCTCCATTTATTAGAAATGTGTAACCATTTTCTCTCAACAGGAAGGTGGTGAAGTTTTCATCAAGCTGGGTAGGTTTATCTTTTAAGCAGCTGATGTGCTGAATCTCTACAGGCTGTTATTTGCTCATAGGAACAGTGCTGAATAAAGGATAGCTTGGTTTAGTACACTGGTGTGAGTTCATCAAAAGCATTATAAATGAGGTTATAAGTTCTCAAAGACTGCCAGCCCAATGTGAAAGATCAAAACACTCCTTGAGTATACAAGTGGAGGAAAAAATCTGAAGAATGTAAAAGGTTGGATTTTTTGTGGTTTTGTTTTGCTTCATTGTTTTTTGTTTTTCTTTTTTTTTTTAAACTTGTCTTTCTTAAGAGACTGAGTAATAGAGGTAAATAATTTCATGTTGCTGTAAACAGCAGGACAAAATGCTGGGAAAAAACATTACTAAGTTTTGTCTGATTGCTTGAGTTTTTTGTTGTAATTTAACATTTTGTTAACCTCTCTTTTTTTTGTTTGTTCTTTTTTCTATTTGAGCATCATAATCAATCCCTCAGAATACAGGGCCCTTTCTGTCTGCCTCTGTGTGACTGAAGCAATGACATACCAAATACTGTGAAGCCTCCACAGTGGGCTTTTTTTGGTTTATTTGGGAGGTTCGGTTTTGGATTTTTGTGTTTGGTTTTTTTTGTGATTTTTTTTACCAATAATTGAGTAAATAAGCTTTGCTTTTGACAGCTAAATAGATTTTTTTGTTTGTTCAGAATACGACAGGTATATAGATATGAGCTAGTCCTGTAGGCAGAATTAACTTTTACCCATTGCATATTTTCTACAAGTTTCTTTGCCTGAAACCAAACCAGCCTGCATTTAATTATCTGGCTGTCCTAGGCACAGAACCCCCCTATTGTTCTCTTCCCTTGTCCCCGCTACATATATTTGTCTTCCTACAGGCTGAATTCCAAAATCTAGCAAGCTACTGTCTGTACAGAGTCCTGCCAGAATGTACTCACTGGACATGGGATGTTGCTGTCTTACTGTCTTCATCTGTGTGTAATTCAGAGCTTGGCTGGATTCGCAGTATATGTAGAACAAGTCATAAACCATCCTGGCTTTTCTTTATCCAGAATACAGAGTCATTGATTTCTCATTTGGAAAGTGGCCAGTCTGTCAAATAGAGATTCTAAGATCTCCTTTAAGCCAACCACGTATAACTGCTTCAGGGTGTTCACTCATGGGATAAATACCCTATCCTATCCTTTATTGAGTCTAAGACATGAAAGCAGCTGAAAGCTTATTTCTTCAGTTAGTAATGTTTCCCTAAAAATGAAATTTCTCCAGTAGAAAGAAGGGACAGCTCTCTGCTGTATGTATAGCTTGATTTGTGAAAGGTCACCTTAGTATCAGCAGTGCATGCAGAAATGGATCAGGAAATTAATGAGCCATCTAAGAATTTTTCTTGATGTATATTCCAGAATGCATATGTTATGATTCAGGCAAAAGAGCACAGTATCTTTGTTTATTTATTGCTGATGGTTCCCAATAATGCCTGGCTCACAAAAAAAATTAGTTAATGTTTTGGGCAAACATTCTTCTCTGGGAGACCAATTCATTTTTAATATAGATTTTTTTAAGTTTTATTTTTATTTCTTTCATAAATATGTGCTGGTCAAATTGTGGGCCCTGTGTTAATCTGAAAAATGAAAATAATGTTCTGATATGATTCCCTCCTTTTGGTTCTTTGGGCTAGAAACAATACCTTTTAATTGGACAAGGCTTTAAAATGTCCATAAACATTCTACAATTTATCTTGATAATAAGCAAGAGAATAAATAAGGCTTGAAATGGAATAATTAAAATTCCATTTCTTAAAACATTTTATTTAGTACCTTGAACACTGACTCTCTGGAAATCTTATTAAAGTGCACCTACAGAACTGCTGCCAGAGACCTAGGGGATCAGTCACTTGTCCTCAACTTTTTCCAAGTTAAAACCAATATTGAAGTTGCTTCTGGAAATCAGTTGATTGATAGTGCATTACAGAAAAACATATTTGTAATATGTTCTTAAGAATAAAATACTCCTTAAAAAATTTGTAATTACATTTTTTAATAGCTGCAGATTTTCTACCATTTTAAGGGCAATCACATAAACACTTCTCAGTGGTTTGATCTGAGAATGATAAAAAATGGATCACTCATCACTGTTAAAATGGAAACACCATATCTGTCTGACCAATAGATATTTATCTATTTCTGTTATTACTGTCTTTAAGAAAATGTTCCATGCTTTTATTTTTTTAAACACTTTTACAACAGGCATCTTTTAAGATGCTACATGATACAATGATTTCTGCAAGAGCTCCTTTTATTAATCACCTAACCTTCCTTTTCATATGTCCATTTAAAGTACTTTATATTGCAAATTTATCTAACGTATAGAATTCAGAGTAGATTCCTCATCTGTCTTCAGAGATGTATCACACTTCATGCCATATGATTAAAAAAAATATGAATCATAATATTTCTACATAAACCCTCAATTTATTTCTTAAAATCTTTTAGTTTAAAATTTGATCATATTAAAGTTGCTAAACTATATTAAAAAAATATTTTTATTTTGCAGTTCAAATATTTTCCTTTTTATAAGCAAATTCTCCATTCACTATTGCGAGATCAGTGGGATATCCTGTTAAGAGAAGTAACACACTTAGTAAACTAGTTAGCTCTAAATTAAGGTGTTTTATTGATAACTGAATATATAGCTATTTTATCTTTAGTCAAAATTATTTTTTTAACTGAAATTATGAGAAAAAATAATCTGATATGTATATCCTAGAAAACTAACTAATGCATTTAACATCTTCTAACTATGACATGGTTCATAACAATGTATTTCATTATGAGCACATGCTTAGAGACTGTCTTAAGACCAGATGAGAAATTGTATTTACTCTGAATACCCTTGAGTTTCTATGTTTAAAGCTGTATTGGCTGTAGGAATGATTTTCTATTCCCTTGTGTTTCATTCTAAATTGAGAACAAAATGAATGTAAGCCACTGCTATATAATTTAATAAGGATTTTTATAACAGCAAGTGAATAAATACAGCAGAAAAGAATATATGTGAAACTATTTTAATAATGTTACTGTACCATTGTGTTATAAAAGATTTAGAATAGAGATTAGCAACTGTTAATAAGCCCTTATCTTTGACCGCAAGATAATCTTCTTAAAAACACTGAGGCTTTACCTCAGTTCAAATTCTGTAGCAGTGGAAAGCTCCTGAGCAAGGGCACTGTCCAGACTTTGGGCATCTTTCATGTTGTCTTCTTCTGGAAAAGAATCTAGACTTTTGCACCTCCAAGCACCAGTGCAAGTAAATGACTCAATCTTCTTGGAATATACCAGCTCACTGGTACTTAATGCTCTTTAAGAGTATGTTGACTCATTTAGGGATGCAATATGGATAGAAAGTGGATTTGTTTAGCTAACTTAAATGTTTTGTACATGTGAAAGTAAGACACAGCGATCTTTTAAAAGGAAAAGAACACTTACCTTTTTGAAAAAGTAACAGCCTTTGAAAAGTAGTCTCCAGAACTCAAAAAAACCCCAACAAAAAGTCAAAACAAACAAGAAAAATAGCAAATATAACCTTGTTCATTGACACTTTTTCCTCCACAACTAAGTTGAGTAATGTTGTTAATGACTAAAAATCCACACCATGCTTTTCTAAATACACTTGTTCCAATGGACTAAAGTAGGAGAAAGGAATGGAAGATCTAGAAACCTAGGTAAAGCCTGAATAATGCTACTAAGTACATTCAGTGCTTTAATTTCCAAAGAAATCACCTTTTTAAAAAGATTCATTCTCCATCACTTATTAAAAATCTTCTCAAGACTGCTAAATCTTAAAACCACTGCAACTGGTAGTTATTGTGGCTGGAGGCAGAAATCAAGATAGAGGAGGAAAAGGAATATGATGCTTTGAGCAGACTTTCAGTTTCTATTGCTTCTTAGCCTTTCAGCAGAGATGAAATGTCAGGGACCCACCATATTACTGCATCAGTAGCAGCAGGAACAATTGGAAGATGTCTGAATCAAACACTCTTGTTTAAAAAGCTTTCATAGAGATTTACCAAGATTAAGAATACAAACCTGAGACAGCTTTGCTGTAATTCCTGTAGTCTAAGGTGCTGTTCACATCACCTCCTGCCTGGAAGAAATTCAAGCTTCCATGGGCAATGACAACACTCAGCTGCAAGGGGCCACCAGGTGCTGCTGCCAAATCTTGAATCCCATAGCTTCCTGTAAGCAGATGCCAGCTCTCCTTATTCACTTCCTTTATTTCCTTCATCCTGAGTGTTTGTAAGGCATGCTAGCAAATGCTAGTCTGCATTTCCAAGCCTTGAAGGGTGGTCTGGAGAAAGACCAATCCTTGTTCAATGCATGTGTTAGTTAGCAAAGAATGCATTTTTGCAGCCAGATGAAATTCAGTTAGAACTGTATTTGGGGAACAATTTATTTGCTCAGTTTGGGAATTTCTTTAATTATTATTTTTGTTTCATTTTGTAAATAATCCAGAAAATCTTAAACATCAGTGAAGCTTTTGCATGCTCATTTTTAACAGCAGCATAAATATTAATCACAATCTCTAGTCCATATGAGGATTTTATTTGGCATAACATGCACAACTATACAACAATTATGTAAAAATGGAAGTTATTATGAGCTGCAACAAATATATTATGTTACCAGCCAACTCAGAGTATTTTGCTCAGCATCCTTAACTTTAAAGACTATATCAGAGCAGTGGTAAAACGTATACTAGATTCAGTAAAACACAGCATCAGTCCTAGGATTTCTTTTCCAGGGGTGGCTAGCATAACCATCTACAACATGTTACACACTTGTTGGATTTTATTTGTGCTGAATCTAGCTATTTAAAAAGAAAGAAGAATTTTTAAAAAGCATCATAATTGCTGATTTACCACCACTGCTTAATCTAATTCAGTTCTTAATGGTCCATTTGCATAGCAGAATTTGCATTTTAGTTCACAGAAAGTGTTATGATTCCACCTGCCCTAGTTCAGATTATGTATCAGAAAAAGGAAACAACAGTACCAACAAAGGAGTGACGAATCACTTACCTTTACTAAAACAACTTAAATATAGAAGGAGAAGGGAGTACAGGCATACAGTCTTTGCAGGCGAAGCAAAAGTGCACCAGCGCCCCCTTCCCGCCCTGTCCCCCTGCTTTCCTCAGTTTGATCCCCCAATTTCTGTTTTATTGGATTTCCACAGCTCATAAGAAGTAATTTTCAAATGTGCTGCTATCACATGTCACTATCCTCTTAAAATTTTATTCATTGTGAACATTGTGATAGAGAATGTGCAAAGATATATGCAGGCATATAGAGCCTTATCAAACTGTAACGTCACGAAACATAACTATCTTCCTATTGACTTGGACCTAATCCAGATACTAGAGATCACATACAAATTACAAGCTATTACACCCTGTCCACAGTGAGGTGATCAAAATAATAACAAATGAAGGATATTTTTTGATCAATGATTTATATGTATTTTCTTATATTTTTGTATTTCCTTCAAGGTTCGAATCTTATGGGTGACAGCTGTCCTTTGAAAGGTGACTCATTACATTCTTTTACAGAGTCCCCTAACAGATGGAAAGGTCTTTGTTTCCCAGGGAACACTGACAGGTTATGATTTGCAGAGCTTTTAATAATTTTAACAAAACTTATACACATCTGTCAATTACTCTATTCAGTGATGTTAGTAATACAGCAATCTGAGAATGACAACACTTCCCTTTTCTTGAAACTACAACTTTTCCATCAAAACTGGAAGCGTGGAACAAAAATACCTTTGAAGAACTGTTTCCTTACAGAAAAAATGAATATAAGTACCATTATTTATAATAACAGTGAAATTTTATTTTCATAGTACCTGTCCACAGAGCTTTTTTCCTCTCCTCCCAAGCTACAGTGAAGCTATAAATCATTAAAACATACAACAGATAAAACATGACAAGCTGGAATCACATGAATAATTAAAACTAAAGTCACTGTGCAGAACTGATAATTTTGGTCAGGTACAGAATAAGGGCCTTCGCTGTGGTGTTTTTTCTGGTCCTGATAGCAAACACTTCAAGCTCCCAAGGCTTCAGAACAGAGACAACAGATGTATGTGTACCAGTAGATGCGGTGGTTCTGCCTCATGACTAAAACACAGCCCATTCATTCATTCTAGTCCTGATGTCACAGTCACCTTATGTAAACCAGATATTTATTTGCAATGATAATCCACATAGCTGTTACATAGTCTTTACAGAGCAATGACATTTACCTGAGCATTTAAATGAAAACTATTTAGCAAATAACTAGGAAACTTTAAAATAAAAATATTTTCACAACACCTTATAATTTTATTTCTTTTAGAATTAGAGGGGTTTTTTCCTTATTCTGATACCTACTGCAGAAACTAAAACAGTCATAATCCTTTGGAATATAACCACAACTTAACTGCACTATAGTACCAAAGCCCTTCCAGCTTTCAAATTACCTACATTTTTAAGATCTCTCAGTGAAAGAGTTTTGTGTCATTAGGCAGTTCTTAGTACTATTTAAAATCATTACAATAAATTTGATGAGCCCAGAGAAGAAGTCACAGCTTCTTTTTAAGCACTACTGATCAGTTGTGAAATAATTTGTATTGCATAGGTATTACAGAAGTAAAGCAAAGCAAAGAAAAACAAAACAAAACAATGTTTTGGACAGAATTTTTTTTTTTTAATTTCCAGACCAGTCACAGCTGGAGTAATAAGACTTAGAATTCATAGCTTGCAGTATGCACAGGCAATATGTGCTGGAGCCAGAAATTTGACTTAGATTTTGCTAGGAGTCTAATCCAGACCTTGAACTACTACAATCACCTTTTTATCTTCTTCTGGAAGCCCAGATAACTTATGGATCAGAAAGGCAGTTGCTAGAATTTAAACATGTTCCAGTACAGTTTAACCCCAGTCTTAACCTCTTCTCTGTATGTTCTGTATAATTTCTCTGCCATTCTTCCAGTGACAAAATAGTCAGGAAGGATGTTTACCAATGTTTTCATAGGGCCCTCATACTTCTAAGGTCCTTGACATATCTGTATATATTCTCCAGGAAAGAGCATGAACTACATTCAAATACTATTCTGTAAAGTAAAATAAGTGGCAGCTGGCACCATACAGTTCTGTTATAATGAAAACATGAGGTGGTTGCCATTACACAGTCCTGCACTAATGAGAACAGTAGGAGTCTAGCATTACAATGGTCTAATGAAAACAGGAAATGGCTGGCATTAGTTTGGTATAATGAAAACAGGAGGTGGCTGACATTACCCTTATACAATAAATAAATTAAGATTTCTGGCCCTATCAATCTCATCTACATTATATATGACTCCAGTGTGCAAGAGAGAGAATTATGCAAAGTCAGGGCCAGTGACAGTAAAGAGCATTCATAGTTACAACACTTCAGAAGCAGAAGGGTGTCATTTTCTTGCAATCCTTTTTTTCCTCTTTTGGTGACCATGCATCAGTGAAATAGGGATATAGTTTTAAAAATTTATACAGAATCTATACAGATTCTTAATTTTATTTAAAAATAATCAAAATCAGTATGTTTTCTGGTGCCTGCTAGAATGGGAAAGGGTAAAAGTAGCTTCTTAAAAGTGAAATTCAATACAACAGGACTTGTTAATTAGCCTCCCACTTACCCATCCCCAATTTGGGTGAAGTGTCCAATTGCTAAAAATACTTTAGAGAATGAGACCAAGAGGAAAAATACTTGCTGAGGAAAAAAAAAGAAAAAAAAAGAAAAAAATAAAACAGAAAATCAATCATTCAGCTAATGGGCTTGCTTCTAGGAACAGAAAGGTCAGGGGTTTTTGTTCCTTGTTTTTCAAGCTAACCTTTCTAGTTGAGACTTTTTAATTATTATTGCACAAGAGGGTCTTCTTTGTAGCTCTTAGACAATAAATAGACAACCATTTTCCTTTTTATTGTGACTTTTAGAGCCATCAGAAGCTGATTGATTCTCACTCTCCTTAATCTGGCTGAATTCACCATCAAGTTCATATATTTCAAGGCCAGTACATTAAGACACTGCATCAATCCATTCGTATGGTACACTTCAGCCACTCAGTCTCCCATTTCTCATCATCAAGGTCAACAACATTGTTTGTGGACACTTTCCATAGAAACCAAGAGATGAAAAGAAGCAAGAAAATGTTTGGAGTATGATTTTCAAGGCAGCAATTAGCATGCCGGAATGTTCCAGCATAAAAAGATGTGCTTCCTGCAGCCTGGTATTCTGCCGATAGCTTCAGTTTCCATGCTCAGATGTTGGTGAAAATATTCCAGTCAGGTAGCTCTGAGTGAAACAGCAGTGTGATGCAAATAAGGAACAGATAATCAAATAAAACTTTCTAATCAAGTTTTGCTATGCTGACTCTCTTATTTCTCTCTAGTCCGCAGTTTGCATGTTGTTTTACAACACTGCAGAATTAACTTAAAGAGTAAATACTTGTGAGTTTGTAGAATCCTGTCATGTCTCACAAATGCTGAAGAATGAACAAAGGAAAATAGTCTTCCTGTGCAGGTTCTATTATTACTTTAATTTTTTTGAGTCGTTGGTGTTGTACAGATTGAACCCTTTGGAAGGAGCGGAATAGGAGATGAAGAAAAAGCCAGAGAGGTAAAACAGAGTAAGTGCTGTTAACAAATTTTTACTTTTGTTTTCTTATGCTTTTATTTCTTCATCAAACAGCTGAAGAAAACAGAAAAAAAATAGTCATACCTTACAGAGCAGATTTTAAGCTAATACGTATGGCGCTGGAAGCAGCATAAGCCTTGGAAAATCTGCTGTTATGCATTGTGTGTGCAAGCCACAGACGTGGCTTAATCGAGTTAGGAGGTGACACGTGTCATGCATCTGAGATTAGTGTCTGGCCCTCTGCCATTGATGCTGGCATCCCAGTAACAGACTCAGTCCTCTGCCAAACTTCTGCTGGGATTTGGATTCACTGAATCTGACTCACAGTCTTTAATCCCCGCAAGCAGTATCTCTTTGATTTGTGGTGCCTGCAAAACATCCAGGTGGTGGTCCAGCCATGACAGTGCCCACAGAAGATCATGAAGCAGCAGATTCTGCTTAAGAGGTTTATTACACATAAAGATTCTAGCCCTGTACCATGCAATTCTGAGTGTCAGAACTCATGTCTCTTCTTTTTCTTGTGTTCGTTATACTGCAGAGACAGTAGTTGTATTGCCCATTGCATAAGCATTCCAATCTTTTTGAAATATTTGAGATCTTACAAACGTCATATGCTATAAATCTACTTGATGGGTCTCATTCTGTAAGCAATATTTTTCATTAGCTATGCAATAAAATGGCATTTTGCCCTATTTTCAAACTAACAAATTTTGTCAGGGTTGGCATCTTTATTACATTACCAAATACATCAGTCAATACCACCTGGTCTAATTGAGTCTTGTTATATGATTCACATAGTTGCTTAAACTATGGATTTTTCAAAGTCAAATTTCTGGCAGAAAGAATATTGTTTTAATAGAATTTTAGATAAATAGGTAGTGTATCACTATAACTACTAGTCTTGATTTAAGATAATGAATTGACCTCTCCATGTATAATATTCAAGATCATTTGTAATTATGTTGCACCAAAAAAGCTGTATAGAAGCCATCTGATTATGCTTGATTTCTATTTCATGCTGCATACCAAAACTCACACCTGACACTCAGAGTAGAACAAGAATGACTGTGACAGTGAAGTCCCTATAGGAGGCAAGGTTTTTAAGTTGTTTTAAATAATAACAGGAGATATGCTCCTTTCTGGATTTCTAAGCAAGTAAGAAAAATGGCATGATGAAAAATGTGCCTAACTTTTAATGGAATGTGGAAATTAATATTTAAAAAGTCTCTACTCCTAAATAAGGAAGATCTGATGGCAATCTCAGAGGGTGGAGTTTAGGCTGTAATGTCTCTTAGATTATTAAATTAAGGACCTGAAGGTGAAATGGGAAGGCAGGCAGCAAGTTTTGGATTTTGGACTTTATGACTGCGTATTTCATCTTATTCAGGGTGTTGCTTGTGAAGTTTTTGAGAGGCTTCCATGAAGGAGAAGGAAATCTGTCATTTTTGTGCAATTTAATGATTATGTGACAAAAGAAAGTGGTGTATGGAATTTGTCTTGACTTTAGTGAGGTTTCTTGTATTCTCCCACAACTGAAAAACTATGTGCTGGAGAACAGTTAGGTGGGTTAGTTATGTGTGTTGAAAATTAACTAGATTCAGCCACAACAATGAATAGTGGTTAAATGTCCCTCTGGAAAGCAGTAAGAAGTTCAGCACTGTAGAATTTCATGCTGTGACCCATAACATTCACCATCTATGACCTGGATAATAGCACTAATGGCGCCTAAAACATTTGCAGATGAAACAGACTAGAAGGATTAACTGTGGCCACAAAAAGTGTCATAATTACACCCAAAGACACTACAATAAACTTTAACACTAGACCAAAATAAAGCTCATGAGGTGCTGCAAGAAAAAAATGAAAAGTTCTGGACCTAGGGAGAAACGATTCCATGCATCAACACAGGTTAGTAAGGAACTACCTGAGTTACAGCTCTGCTGAGAAGAGCTTGAGGGTAATGGTGTACACCAGGTTGGAGATAAGCCAACAGTGCTCTCCTTTCCTGAATAAAGTAAACTATACACCGAGTGATGCTAAGAAACTGGCCACAGGATCAAGGAAAGTTATTCTTCCCTTCAACTTTACACCAGTGAGGTTGTTGGTAAAACACTACACAGTTTGTGACTTCACAGTTTAAGAGAGATAGGATATTGGAGCAGATCCAATAGAGGACTACAAAGGTGATCAGGGCCACAGAATATTTACTATGAATGGCACCTGAGGTAATGGAGGTTATACAGATCACTGAAGAAGAAATGAAGGGCTTCTGCTTATATCTGTTTGAAGGGTGATGCAAAGGTAGTGGTAGTGCCAGGCTCCAAGGGGCAATGGTCACAAGTTGTAGCTTGGGAAAATAAAATTTTACATGGAGAAAAAATTTTGGAGGAGGGTAGTGCCACACTTGGACAGGTTGTACAAGGAGGTTGTGAAATCTGTGTCCATTGAGGTGTTCAAGACTTAGCTATATTTGTGATAACACTGCACCAAGAAGTGTGTTGGACTAGATAGCTATCTGAGGTGTCCTCCAATCAATATTTCTGTGGTTCTATG
Source organism: Mesitornis unicolor (assembly GCF_000695765.1). Classification (NCBI taxonomy): domain Eukaryota; kingdom Metazoa; phylum Chordata; class Aves; order Mesitornithiformes; family Mesitornithidae; genus Mesitornis; species Mesitornis unicolor. The sequence continues at coordinate 19,780 of NW_010210130.1, forward strand.
CATTACAAAGAGAGCTGTTTGAAATCTGTTTGTAAAGTGAGTCCAACAAAACTTCTGAGCTAGAGCTGGAACTTGAGGCTAGAGGTGTGTTATATGTGTAGGTTATCATGGCCTGGGGATCACCCTAGGTTTAGCATTCAGTGGGAGCAGTGAGATGGGTCATGTTTGCGGATACGTTGTACCCCATGGATCCTACTGGGTATATTTCTGCTGTTCTGCATCTTTAAAACAACCTTTTTTCTTTGGCACAGATTTCATTTTCAAAAACCAATACACGTAAACTGGGCATAACAGCATTAGTCTCATTGTCAATGGCAAAGAAAGAAAAACTGACAGCAGAAACTTTCTGATCCTTCCTATTGCCCTCTAAACTCAGACAAAAATTAGACAAAGATTTTTTCTAACCCTGAAATGACTAAACATACCTATTTCTGTTTTACATTCAGTCATCACACTCAACAATTTATTCATAAGATCAAGTAGACAGTTTCCATGTCTGAATTTATTTATTTTTTTCACTTAGCTGTGTATTCCAGGACACCAAAGGTGTCTTTGCTAAGTTGGAGCTCTAAGCATACACTCTCATTTCTACTACTAAGTCTCACTGAATGTATCTGACATTTAGAAACTTGTGGGTTTAATTAGATACACGTGAGTATCCAGCACTATCTCAGACATCTTGCAGCGTTGTCTCATTGTTACCTTTTTCTCGGTCAGTTTTTTTAAGACAGTGGGAAGAATGATGTAAGGTTCCAGGGAGGGACAATACCAGATTTTCTTTCCCAAAAATATATTTTGGTAACATTTCTGCCTGATATTTCTACTTTCAATAGCTTCAGAACTCAGCTAACTTAATACTTTACCAAACCATGCCAACTGCAAAGAGAAGAAAAAAGGTATGTGGGAGGCCTTGGATTTTTATCTGTATAGGACAAAACCTTTCAATTTTTTTTCTTTTAAAGCAATTTGTCTCTTTTGCTGAGAGAATGAAAGGGGAAGCAATTTCCACTGTGACTATCTCAAAGTGGATTTCTGTGTCTATTATGCTTTTCCAAGATTTATCTAAGTCACCTGATAATATATGACCACACTCAACAAGGACCTGTGCAGCTTAGAAATGCAATTTACATTCAGTATAATACTGAGTTACATACAAATTTTTACAAATTATTATATTCTAATGCATGTGGTTTCCCCAGATGCCTCCTATAGAAAGTCTTTCAGTAATTATTACCATCTGCTTCTTAGCCCCACTCAGCTGTACTGATTTGGAGCCACCTGCAACAGAATACATAGGCAGATGAGCAGTCAGAAGACAAAACAATAATAATTAAAAAAACCCATTCTTTTTATATGAATTAGACTTTTTAGAAATAGGATATCTCCCTTTCATTCTTTGTGTTCCAGAGACACTAAAGAAGGAACTGGAGACTGGGAATGAGTGATCAAGCCCTTTCCATCTTGGTTACTACACAAATGAACAGGTAAGAGGAATCTTCGACCCCTTGGGACTTCACTGATCAAAATTATTTAGTTCCAGATATAATGAAATACTTGTAAATCTTAAAGTGGAATGCACATGCAACACGCAATTCCTTTACTGTGTGAATAAGTTCATATCCTTATCATAGCAAAAGATCAAGTAGGTGTTGTAACTAAAATGGTAACTGAATTTTTCAAGACCAAGGGATGGTGTTCCAGCTAAAGGATAATCCAAAAATTGTACCTTTCTAATGTGATTTGTTAATGCCAAAGGCAAACTTTTTCAGCTCCTTGAATTGCATTGCCTAAGGGCATAACTGGGAAGAAAATGAAACTTCTAAAGCAAACAGTTGTTCTATGATGGTGTTTCTACTAGCTATATAGCATATGCATATGTTGACAAACTAAGCAACAGCTGCTTTATTGGAAATATTCAATGTTAAGACATTGGTGTTGCACCTTACAGAGAGAACTTTTCTTGTAGCAAACTACAGCTGAATGTAACCTCATCCTGCCTGAACCCTAAAGAAATGAAACAGGAATCTGCACTGCATTTTAAATTATCAAATTGGAGTATGTAAGTAGCATATATTAGAAGTTTTAGCACAATTCTCCATCCAAGGCAACCTGCTTTTTCTTCCATTAGTTTTTTTTTGTTTGGTTGGGTTTTTTTTAACTAGGTTAGGTATCTCAAAAAAAAATCACTTGGTTTGTACAGCACAAACACACTCATAGGACAATTAGAGCTAGCACCTTCTATATGAACCTGTGTATTATTTTAGCCCAGCAAAATTCAATGTACAACAATGTACGAAGAGTCATGAAGAGCCTTGTTCTCACCTTGATAAGCACCTAAAACATAATCTACTGTTGCTCTCAATTATTATAGATTCTACAAATGTTTACTATTTTTGGCATCCTGGAACCTCACGGCCAAATGATGATGAATGAATGTAATTATTTTTTCTATTTTAACAGAAATCTGGTGGTAAGTCAAAATAAGATATTTAGTCTAATCTGCATGACTACTTCTTGAAACTCTAATAAACTGTCAAAAACATGTGCTAAGATTATGGTGAAAAAGATGCTCCAGAAAGACAGACTTTTTTCCATAGAACCAGTTATTTCTTTAAAAAAAATATATAAGTAAAAAAAAAAAAAGAAGAAGAAAGTGACATATTTTGCATGTGTTATTTGTGTTAATTATGTAGAAGGTCCTCTAAAGTTGTGCAATTAGATTTTCATCTAGAATCCAAACAAGGAGTTCAAGTGCTTAAGAATTTGACAACTGCTGTTTGCTTTACTCTTTAGCATTGTATTGCTGTCTTCTGTAGGCAAAAACTATGAAAAATCTTCAGCAACTTCTTATCAACATTTCCAATGCTTTAGCTATTTTTTCTTCCTTTTCTTCCATCTTCCTTTTGTGTTTTGCTCTTTGAGCATAGAGAGAAGCAACTACTATCAATAAAGTGTTCCTTTCTTCCTGTCTGTACTAGATCTAAAATTTGGCTAAATATTCACTTCATAGGTTCCTACAGGATAATATTGGGCCCTGATGCAAATCTGCAGAAAGAAATCATATTAACTTCTTGTATGTCATTATATGGGACCTATTATGCCACATGGAATGAACTTATTCTTTAACATTTTACTACATATAGAAATGACTGTGAACAAAATAAATTTAATATCCAAAAACATAATGTGCATTTTAATTTTATCTAATGCTTTCAGAGTATATCCTGTTAGCAACTGAAGAGCAATCTTTCAGCATAGGCTTTATCAGAAACAGATTCTGCCTATTGGACCTTCCTTTCAGACTTCTGACTCAAGTCAGATACTTATGGGATGTTTTCACCTTCTTTCAGGAAGGAATCTTCCATTTTGACAGATGGTATTGCAGGCTGCAGGGATATGCTATTTTAAAAATAGTTTTTGGGAGATGAATTAGCTTCTGGAAATTTTCTGTGCAAAAATGTAAATGGCATAAATTTTCCTGAATAAATACCTTCTGGGCTTGCAAAACAATCAGTTACTTTTGAAAATTTGTGTTCATAATGTGTATTCAGTGGGAGAATTCAGTGAACATTAAGCAGACAATATTAAAATTATAATTTAAAATAATAATGATGACAAAATTATTCAATCATACCAATCTCTGTTCTTTCAAAATATATTAAAAACCCCTAATCATTTCCAATCAAACAGTGTAACTCATTTATGCAGATGAAAAAAATTTCTCCTTTTTACTAAATAAGATACAAAAATACAACAAAATAAGGTAATTTGGGTATGCTATTTATTGACTTGATAGAGAAATTAGGGAGAAAAATTCTCTGCCTTATGCAGAAGGTCAAAGTAGATGGTTTATAGTTCTGCTTTCCAGCCTTGGCATTGATGAATCTATGAAATCCTCATACCTCAGAACGTGCGACCGCTTCCTAATGATGACAGTCAAGAGGAAATATCTTTAATTAGCAGTTTATTCCATAGTTTTTCACTCTAGGGAACTATTTCAACTTCCATTGAAATATTTTGCACTGGACATGTCAGAACAGAATGTCATGTTGGACAGACTCTTGCTTTTACCCAGAATGTCAGTAGATTCACAAATACATAGTCAGAGTGCTACATGGAAGGCTTCTTTGTTTTAACAAATATTCTGGATGAGTTCATTTACTCTGTTCATAAATATTTGACAACTTTATTTGCTTATGCAACAAAAATGAAGCATTATTTAAACTAATCCTTAGGGATCATTTTTTGCAGTTGCTATGCTTTTTATAGTACCATGTTCTTTGTATAATTTTGGTTTTGATCGTCCGTTATCACCAACAATTAAAGGCTGTGCAAAGAGTATGTAAACACAGATGTCAAAGAGAATGTTTAGACATTTTGTGGTTTTTTTTTGTGATTTTATTTGTTTGGTTTGATTTTTTTTTTCAGTTTGATGCTTTAAAATTTGTACCTTATTAAATGCAGTTATGTCTGTGTTCCTAACCCAGATCATGCAGGCTTTGTCTATACTGCTAAATAAAATAAGACTGAGACCAGTCCTGCACCCTAAGACACATTCCCATTTTTCAGAGCTAGCTATCTGATTCCTTAGTTGACTGGTTTCATTGGACACAAACCACTCAGCCCTGTGTCTCCTCTAGAATCTGTGTGATGTCCTTTGGGTCCTGCAACACAATTAACAAGTGTGTGTCTATGAACTGGGGGAGATGTTAATTTAAAATGCTTGAAGCATCATGTTAAAGGATATCCTACTCTAAGTTCAGGAACATAATATTTTTGAATCCAAGCTGATAAGAAATAATAGTGAGGACAAGATGCTTCACAGAAACACAGAGGCACATGATTTGCAGAACAAACAGCTTTAGAGTTTGAAAAGCATATTTGTTAAGGGTTGTATTATATTCTTTCAAGCTACTATGCTCTATTTCACCTTGTGAATAATTATTCTTACATCCTGTGCCACCTGCAGTAGTCACGCTGCCAGTCAGGTTACTCTTCTTAAACAATATTGACAGCATGTGTTTCTCCTTGCCTTGACCAGCTATGACAAAACTTATCAAAGGGGTTCTATTCTGGAGATTTAAGGGAATGCATTCTCTATCTTTACCTCATGGAAGTCTTTGATCTGTCTGCTAAAAGTGCTCATTAGTGATGATGGACATGGCTTCAGAAGAAACCTGACCATCATTGCTATCCTTTGATGATGTAAGGAGTATAGATGACTATTTTTGTTTTAAAAAGTTCATCTCTGTTAAACATTTATCTGTTTCTTAACTGCTGCAAGTCCTCAAAGAGGTAAATTGTATTCCAGGATAACCACAAGACTCTGGGAAAAACTCTGAAACTGCAAATTATGTGGGAGCTGCTTTACTGAGTCTCAGAAGAAAGACTTAAAAAAAGATCTGGAAAAAGATCTAGTGTCCAAATGCTTCAGGGTCAGAAAAAGTGATGGGAAGTGATCTGAGTTTCTCTGATTGTTATGGATTTTTACATCATGCTGTCTCCAAAAAGCAAGCATCTGTCTTGAGGGAGATAGTTCAGATCAGAGAGAAGTTCAGCTTCTGTAAGTACCTGTTGTAGGATATCTCACGCAGCTTTGGAAAGTTAGGTATTATAAATGCCTCTCTAGAAGAACATGAGAAAGATGTCATCCACAGTAATCATAAACTGATGGGTATCCAGAAAAGTTGACTTAGGAAATGAAGACAACCAGTAAAAAAACCCCACTTCCCCACCCCCCCCCAAAAAAAAAAAAAAGAAGGAAAAATACACTACAATAACAAAAATATAGAATAAATGAATAGGGAACTTTTATTCACTATTTTTCATAACTCAGGATCTAAAGAACACCTCAAGAGATGAACAGACAGTAGCTTTATAATGATCAAAAAGAAGTACCTTTTTCACACTGGTGGATTAATAAAAGGTGAATTTTATTTCCATAGGAAGTTGATAAATCTCAGAAAGCACAAAAAAAGCAAAGATTTTTCTGTAGTTATTAAAGGACTAGCCTGGATGAAACTTCTAGTCCAGGAAGCCCTAGGCAGTGCCTAGTCACTTCATCTTTCCCCTATTTGTCATCTTCCCCTAATCATCTGTCGCAGTCTCCAGGATGTTTGGCTAAATGAGTCCTCTGTTGTTTTCTGCTATGGACACTCTAATGTTGTTGGGAGACCTGTAGAATTTTCACAAATGCCACCTCATACACTAAATTCAGTAGTGAACTTAATAATTTCCCAATACAATGCAGTGGTTAACACATCAATTCTCTATTTTGTTTTAGTACTATGAGACAAGAAGAAACAGCCTGATAAGGTTTCTAGATTATAAACTATTTAGGGGAGGGAATATGTCTCTCTGTCTGTACTTTGAAGTGCTTCTGACACCTTGGGGTTCTTTATAAATGTTATCAATAATAATAATTTACTGCTGTGCAGTGTGATCTGGTCTCCCATTTACATTCAGCATCATCTGTTGTGCTGTGTTCATCACTTCTCACCTTACACTTACATGCAGCTTCTATTATGGTTATTTTTAGAATACTCTCATCTAGATTTATTTTGAACCTTTGAATTTCTTTAAAGAAATATAAACTGATAAACCATGTACTCTCGTGTACTTTGCTTGAACCAAAACTTCCTTGACTTTTTTATGTTTTGTGATGCAAGAAATTACTCAAACTTTATAAATTAAAACACAATCTTAATGTGTCAAATTTTGTAAGGAAGATTCTTTTTTTTTCTGTAGTTGCAACATTTATAATGTCGTGTTGATGTTTTTCCCAACTAATTTCAGTCAAAAACTGAATGTGAAGTCAGCATAATAAAGCCAAGGTGACTACTCAAATCCTGCCAGTCTGGTGATGACTAGCGTGATATCCAAAGAGATTCTTTGCCCATCCTGCACAGTAATGAGCACTCAAAGATGCAGCTTTTAACAGAAGAAACTTAACCTTAAAATCTACAATTAACAGTGTGGTTTCCATGGAGACAGCTGTGAAAGATGCAATGGAGTTGTAAAATAAGTTGTAGAGTGTCAGACACATAAACTAGCCTGAAAATAAAAGAAGTCAGAAGCAAACAAGGCATGAATTATTTTCTGTGCTGAAACTCCTCACCTGACCTTAATGTTTTGCTATAAATATAAGCAATTCAGAAAAAGCAACCATGGAGGATCATATTTACAAAAAGTGTTACATTTCATCAAGAGATAAGCATATCACAGAATCACAGAATCACAGAACGTTAGGGATTTGAAGGGACCTAGAAAAGAAAAAAATATCTACTGCATTTTTTGGTGGATATTAGCAATGCTGAAATTCTTCCTTACTGTACAATAATAATGAGAAATCTGTTTTACTTTTTAGAATACAATTCAGGATGTTAACCAATAATGGTTCTTCTACATACAAAATATGTTGTAGGGGAAAAAAATTTCTGAAAGATAATTATTAAGGATCCAAAAATCAAACAATGCAAATTTATAACATGCTAGTAATGAGGTTGCTTTAATTCAGTTTTATATTTAGATGACGAAGTATAAGTGGAAAGAAACTTTCCCTGGATTTTCTCAAGGATGCTCAATTATCCATTTATAAAACACTCATTTCAGGAGAATTGAATCACTAAACACCCAAAGCTAAGGCACAAGTTGTATCTGTCATTTACTGCAACTTGAACTCATCGTCTGACAGCCTTCATTGACATAATCATCTGTGCCACTCAGTCCCCCCATAGTTGGGGAGGATGCTTATTACTATTCTTATTATTCAAAATGTGTGATGTAAAGCCTTGTTTAGTGCATACTTTTCAAACCCTGCTCTGGATGGTGAATTATTAATTTTATCAGAGACCATTTCTTCTTTAGAGTCCCAAACACTAAATATCCAAAGTGTCTTCACCCCCACCAAGGTGTGTTAATGGGGAACTATTTTACAGCTGATGACCAGTAGAACAAGAATGTTATAGTCAAATGCCAAATTTGAGACAGCTAATATCTGAGTATTCAAAGTACTTGGCATTACACTTGTTACATGTGTTCAGAGCACAGCTTCCAAAACTACTGCAAATCAGACACACAGATCTTGAATTAGATATATAGAAAAGAGGCAAGAGATGTAATGGTCTAGGATGACTGGGTTTTCCCAGGATAATTTCAGGGTTTTATTCAGTAGCTGTAATGTAAAATGCAGAAGTAGGATAATGTTAAAATCTATGTCTCTTACTCAAAATGTTGCTTTAATGAGAAGTTAAAATCTTTCAATTCATTGGGTGTCACAGGGTCCACCTTTAACAGAAGTCCAAAAGAAACTTTCTCTTTCCTAGACTGTAGGAATTGTTCAAATTCATCTCCCCTGTTTGAGATACAGACCAAAACTTTCTGTTTCCTGTACAAGTAGCAGCATGCTATTATGAAGAAGGTAGTAAACATTGGTGCATTTTTAAGTGAAAATGTCTGTATTTTGTACAGATCTCATTACCATGCATGTACATGAGTATGTCCAAGGGATCCATCACATCTTTAACAATTATCTGGACATCTTTATCAAGGATCTGGATGAAAGGACTGAGTGCGCCCTCAGTAAGTTTGCAGACAACACCAAACTAGATAGGAATGTTGCTCTACTCAAGGCCAGGATGGCTCTGCAGAGGTACTTGAATGGGCTGGATCAATGGGCTGAGGTCAACTGTATGAGGTTTAACAAGGCTAAGTGCCAGGTCCTGCACTTTGATCACAATAAACCCATGCAGTGTTGCAGGCCTGGGGAAGAGTGGCTAGAAACTTGCCAGGCAGAAAAGAACCTGGTGGTGCTGGTTGACAGCTGGCTGAACATGAGCCAGCAGTGTGCCTAGGTGGCCAAGAAGGCCAACAGCATCCTGGCTTGTATCTGAAATAGCTTGGCCAGCAGGATTAAGCAAGTGATCTTGTCCCTGTACTCAGCAGTGGTGAAGCCACACCTCAATACCGTGTTCAGTTCAAGTTCCCCCACACTACAGTGAATGACACTGAGGCACTGGACCATTTCCAGAGAAGGGCAACGAAGCTGGTGAAGGATCTGGATTAAAAGCATTATGAGGAGTTAGAAACCTGTGTTCAATCGGG
>NW_010210131.1:0-262 GCF_000695765.1 Mesitornis unicolor
CCGTCTCGTCCCTCTCAGCAGACCCGAATCGCTCGGGGCTCGCAGGGCCACCATCGTCGTAGTCCTCGTAGCCATCAGCCCCGGCGTCTCCGTCCTCCTCCAGCTCAAGCACCAGCCCCTCCCCGGCGTCCTACGGGACGGGCAAATTTTGGGGTATGAAGCTGGGGTCCCCTCCCTTGTTTCCCCCCCCCCAAAACTTCGGCGCTACCTGGAAGGGGTCGGTGGCGTGGAGGGGGACGCTGCCGGCGGCGGCCAATGCCGG
>NW_010210131.1:570-834 GCF_000695765.1 Mesitornis unicolor
GCCGTGACCCAAATTTCGGAGCCAAGGAGTCCAAAAGCGGAGGCGGGGAGGAAGGCGGGGGCGGGGGGGCTGCGTCCTGCGTCACCCCCCAGGGGACCCCCAAAAATCCCACGGAGGAGCCGCTGCGGCTGCATAAACCAGACCCCAAAATCCACCTCTGGGGGGGGGAAAGTGCCCAAAACGGGCCCGTTTTGCCCCAAAAAACGAGGGCGGGAGGCATTTGGGACCCAAGAGGCCTCAAGAACAGGCCCTGGGGCGCATTTG
>NW_010210131.1:1274-1913 GCF_000695765.1 Mesitornis unicolor
GGACCCAAGAGGCCTCGAGCACGGGCCCTGGGTGCATTTGGGACCCGCGGTTTGGGTTTTAAGCCCAATTTAGGGCCTGGCTGTCCCATCCCAGCGCAGAGCTGGGTTAAGCAGGGATGGGTTAACCAGGGCGGGTTAAGCAGGGATGGGTTGGTTAAGCTCTACCTGGTTAACCATGGTCAAGGCCTCCTGCTGCTCGGGCAGCTCCTTGTTCCTCCGCTTCTTCCCTTTCCGCTTCCCCTTCCCCTTCTTCTTCCCCTTCCTCCCTGGGGCAGCGCTGGGGTCCGGGTCGCTCTGTGGGGAGAAATGGGGGTGTCCTAAAATTCACCACCCCCCTGGGTGCTCCCCTCTCAAATTTGGGTGCTCACCTCGTTTGGGAAGGGGACACGGAAAGGGGGAAGTGGGGGAGAAATGGGGGTGCCAGGGCTGTCCCCATCATGGGATGGAAAGGGGAAAGCAGGGGGAGAAATGGGGGTGCCAGGGCTGTCCCCATCATGGGTGCTCCCAAAATTTACACCTCCCATGGGTTCTCTCCTCCCAAATTTGGGTGCTCACCTCATGTGGGATGGGGACATGGAAAGGGGAAAGTGGGGGAGAAATGGGGGTGCTCCCAAAATTCACCACCCCATGGGTTCTCCC
>NW_010210132.1:0-1208 GCF_000695765.1 Mesitornis unicolor
CTGGGAGATACTGGGAGGGACTGGGAGGGGATTGGGAAGGGGTGGGAGGTTCCTGGGGCCATACTGGTCCTTACTGGTTTATACTGGGAGAGGACTGAGAGCAACTGGGAGGGAACTGGGAGCACTGGAGGATGCTGACAGGAGACCGGGAGGCAACTGGGGTTTACTGGGGGTGACTGGGGGGCCACTGGGAGGGATTGGGGGCATGCTGGTTTATACTGGTTTATACTGGGAGTTACTGGTCCGTACTGGTCTATACTGGTTGGTACTGGGGAGAATGTGTCAGTTTGGGTTGCAAACTGGGGGGTGTGGCGGGGTGTATGATACCTTATGGGGGTCCATACTGGTTTATACTGGTCCGTACTGGTTTGTACTGGTCCATACTGGTCCGTACTGGTTTCCAGAGGCCCCGGCCACTAAGATGGGATCAGGCCCACTGGAGGAAGCTGATAGGAGCGTGGAGGGTAACTGGGCTGTACTGGGAATGACTTGGGGGGTCACTGGGAGGGATTGGGGACATACTGGTCCATACTGGTTTATACTGGGAACCAACAGGAGCGGACTGGGGGTTACTGGGAGTGGACTGGGAGCACTGGAGGAAGCTGATAGGAGCGTGGAGGGTAACTGGGCTGTACTGGGAATGACTTGGGGGGTCACTGGGAGGGATTGGGGACATACTGGTCCATACTGGTTTATACTGGTGTATACTGGGAGCCACCAGAAAGGGACTGGGGGGTTACAGAGAGTGGACTAGGACCACTAAAGGATGCTGATATGAGCCTGGGGGGCAACTGGGCTGTACTGGGAGTGACTGGGGGGTCACTGGGGGGGACTGGGGGCATAGTGGTCCATACTGGTTTATACTGGGAACCAACAGGAGCGGACTGGGGGTTACTGGGAGTGGACTGGGAGCACTGGAGGAAGCTGATAGGAGCGTGGAGGGTAACTGGGCTGTACTGGGAGTGATGGAGGGGGCACTGGGAGGGACTGGGGTCATACTGGTTTATACTGGTTTATACTGGGAACCACTGGAAAGGGACTGGGGGTCACTGGGAGTGAACTGGGAGCACTGGAGGATGCTGATGGGAGCCTGGGGTGCAGCTGGGGTTTACTGGGGGTGACTGGAGGGGTCACTGGGAGGGACTGGGGGCACACTGGTCCATACTGGTTTATACTGGGAACCATCAGGAAAGGACTGAGGGGCAGCG
>NW_010210133.1:0-1690 GCF_000695765.1 Mesitornis unicolor
GATGAGGATGGGGATGGGGACAGGGCATCCTGGTGATGTTGCTGCCAAGAAGCAAGGGAAGAGGTGCAAGATGTGCTGCTCCCAGTGGCAATGCTGCCATGAGGAACTAAACCAGCCTTTTGGGGTGCCCAGGTTGGATGGGAGAGGCCGGGTTTGGTGGGACCTGGCTGTTTGCTGGGGTGAGGCAGCAGGAGCCTCTCCCCAGAAATGCAAAACCTCCCCCTCCTGCTCACGGCCTCGGCGCCCCAAAATAGCAGTGAAGCTCCTACCTGAGCGCTGCTGGAAGTGCTTTCTGCGCTAATTGCTTGGCCATTAAATCAGAGCATGGAGGGCTGCGGTGGCCCTCAAGGAGCCATTTCGTATGTGGGTGCTGTTTCTCCAAAATGGCCTGGTTTCTCTCCCCAGAAATGCAAAACCTCCCCCTCCTGCTCACGGCCTCGGCGCCCCAAAATAGCAGTGAAGCTCCTACCTGAGCGCTGCTGGAAGTGCTTTCTGCGCTAATTGCTTGGCCATTAAATCAGAGCATGGAGGGCTGCGGTGGCCCTCAAGGAGCCATTTCGTATGTGGGTGCTGTTTCTCCAAAATGGCCTGGTTTTTAACTGCTTTCCTCTATATTTTTCAGGTTTTTTTTCTTGAGGGGGTGGTACATTACGGAGGCTGGATAATGCGACTGAAGGGAGAGCTGCACCATAAAAGCCGGTCTGCTGCTAAATCTGTTGAAAAAAAACCCCAATGCTGCAAAGTGCTTTTGCAGTTGTTTGGCCATTTGTTAGGCTGGCTGAGGGGTGATTTGTGCAGCCGTGCTGGGTAAAACGCCCTTCGTGTGTGCAGAGGAAGTGGAGGATGAGAGAGCACCGATAAGAGATTTTGGGGTTTTTTTTTGGGTGATTTATTTGGCTTGTCTGCCTCCCCATCCTGTTTGCAAAAGGATGCTCCAGAGCTCCCATGGAGGTCGATCCAGCTCCGGCTGCCTCGCAGCTTTTGCCTCCCCAAGAGCCGTGCAGCTCTGTTGTTTCTCGCAGTTTGCTTTAAAAATATAATAATAATTTAAAAAGTGAATAGGTGCGTGGGGTAGCAGATGGGACCGGCTTCTTCTGCCTGTGATAAATCACAGTGGAGGTTTTACCTCCCCGGGATGAAGCCGCAGTCTCTGAGCACCGATGCTGATGGAGCCGGGCAGGGGATGGAGGCGCCGCTCTTCTGCAGGAGTGGCGAGGCCCTAATGGGATCCCTAAATCATGGGCCGTGCTTCGGAGCGTCCTGTTGCCAGCGTAAATCAGCTGAAATCAGCTGCGTTGTGCTGATTTACACTGGGGAAAGGGGGGGAAATGTGGAGTGGTTCATCTGAGCATCCTTGTCCTCTGATGGGAATAACTCCGCAGCCTGAGCTTGGGCATGGGGATGAGGGACATAGGTACAGGCAAAGGGGTTTTGGGCATTAGTGTCAAAAATTTGAATAGAATAGAGTATTTCCAGTTGGAAGGGCCCTAAAATGATCATCTGGTCCAACTGCCTGACTGCTTTGGGGCTGACCAAAAGTCAAAGCATGGTATTAATAGCATTGTCCAAATACCTCTTAAACACAGGTTTGGGGCATCAACCACCTCTCCAAGAAGCCTCTCCCAGAGTGTGACCACATTCTTGGTAAGGAAATGCTTCCCAATATCCAGTCAAAACCCCTCGGTGCAGC
>NW_010210134.1:0-3363 GCF_000695765.1 Mesitornis unicolor
GGGGGCACAGGGACAGATGCAGGGCTAGTGGGAGATGGGCAAAGACATGGGCCCTGAAGTACTGAGGAGGAGGACTTCATTTCGGGATGATCTGAAGGGGCAAAGAGAGAACAAGTCCAGGGGCACAAAAAAGCAAGGAGAGCAACAGGTGTGTGCTCTGCCATTCAGCTGCAGATAATACTTGTTGCTCTGGCTTTCTAATCGGAGCCATACCAAGAAGTCATGTAGAGGTTTTCAGCCCCATCGGTGAGTTTGTTCACACTGCCACACCCTTCACTTTGCACCATTCCTCTTCCCAGGAGCACTGGTGGGTTTGTGTCTGAAGGAGCCAGAGCTGGGAGGCAGTCCTTGCCACACGAGCATCTTCTGCCACCTCTTGAGTCTCTGCAGCTCCTGGCACACCCTGGGTTATTTCTGCCACCAAATCATCTGTTCAGCCAACAGTAACCTATCCCCAACGTGCAGGGTCGCATAGTCATAAGCAGGTTTTGCAAGATTCCCTGCAGCTCTGCTGTTCCAGAGACCAAATGTGTTGTTGGCCCAGCTGGGATCATTCCTGTATGCTGCTGCAGGTACATGAGAGCGTAGCTTGGTGTTTACCCTTGTTACGTAGCTCTATCCAACTCTAAGAGAGAGAGAGAGACAGATATTTGGAAATTATGGTGCAACAGCATTCTTAGGGCTGCTCATACTTTTGATTTAGGTATGACATTTCTTTGATACATAAATACATTGGTTGAAGCAGATCGCTCAGAGGGCTTGTATGTCTGTGAGACAGGTATATTTGAAGCCTTGGTCTATGAAATGAGGGGGGGTGGGCAATGTTTATGGCTCATCTGTTATCTCTTTGGGACTGCAATTTCAAAGTAATTGCAGTTCTCAAAAATGTATTGGTTATGAAATGGATGTCTTCAGAAAGGGCTTCCATGGCAGTCCTCCCTGAAATGTGGGGCAAGCTTGAGGAAAGCCGCTCGCTTTCATCTCAGAATTGCCTGCATACCATGTAAATTTGGGATCTCTTTCTGCTTATTTGTGAAGCTTGTTTGCCCCTGAAATAAATAAATGTGAAGCTGAGCTGACATAAAGTGTTATACTAAAGGCAGAAAATATCCAGTAATTTATGTTCCTTGCATAGATAATTTCTGTGAGTCCACCATTGTGGGCATTTAGCATGTCTCCTAAATCCCGTCCAGACCTTGGCAATTCAAGAGGAGTGAAGAGAAGTCCTATCTGTGTCTTCCAGACTTTCTTCAGAGCAAGTTTTCCCATGACGTGAGCTGCAACCTGAATAGTGCCTTTTCGGTGATGGTTGCAACAGCTCGGCCAGGCACAGCGAAGGGAGCCTGACCTACCTCCTCAGTTCTGATACACCTTGTAGGGCGGCATTACGGGCATTGCTGCTGCCTTCACTGCTGGCACCTACCTAGTGGGAACACCAAAGTGGCTGGGCAATTACACCTTGCAGTGCCAAACAGGGCACTCAGGCTATTTTAGGAGTCTTCCTAGAGCACATCACATCAGGGTTTGGGGCTACCAGTCCAGTGCCTGGTTAAATGGCGTGGTTACTTTTTATTTAAAGAGGTATAAATTTGCTCAAAGGGCCCAGATCTGCACTGACAGCTTGGTTAATGGTTTACAAGTATGCAGAATGGACATCAAACATTACTATGCCTTTTTGAATGAAGATGTATGTTTCACAGCCTATTCAATATAAAGAAAAAACAGAAAATGCAAGAAAATTTACATATTTCTTGCTAGTTAAAGGTATTCAGTCACAGTTGTAACAGTAAGGTATGTAATATGTCACCACGGAACTCTTTTTCATTGGTTGATTATTCCATCTTCAGCCACCAAGTTATGAGGGTTTTCATTCATCTCCATTAAATGCAGAATCATTAAGAATTTCCTAAAATTATTTATTGTTCCAAAGGGCACTCTTCTGTTCTGCTTTGGCAACTTTTTTCTTTTGCTTTCTTCAGGTGAAAGGCCCTGATTTAGCAAGGCATTTAAACACCTCTTTAAGCTTAAGCATATGATTAAGGTTATTCCTACCCAGCAGTGCCTCTAAGCATGCCCTTAATCATGAGCTCCAGTCCCATCGAAGTAAAGTGAGCAACTAAGCAGGTGCTTTGCTGAAGTTGGGCCTAAATGACTACTTAAGGCCTTTGTAAGAAGGAGTATAAATCTTCCTCCTGACAAGGGTGGGAGTGGAGACTGATACATGTTATTATCACCCCCCTCTTTAAAGCTTGACTTGGTCTTGCAGACTGACAGGGTCCTTCCTCATTCTGTTGACCAGCTGGTAAATGGCTGACACATCTCTGAAAGCTGTGACCATGTATGGAAAATTCAGATTTACAGCAACATTGACAAGATCATCATTCCTTTCATGGGAAATGCAAGCTGGTGGCAGGTGAAGGGATGTTGGGAGCTGGCTTGTGTTAACTCAGGCAGCGGGAAGACAGCAGGGCCTCCTCCATTTACACCTGCTGAGGATACAGAGGGGTGGCAAAGGAAGGGAAAACTTTGCCCCGGTTTCATGTTGCAACACACAGCCATCTTCCTGTGGGGGCCGCAAAGCCCTTCTGTGGTCGCTGTGCCGCATGGAAAATGAACATGGTCTCTGTTTAATTTTAATGCAGCCCATTAACTAAGCTGCCTCACTGCACTTTGTCCATCTGGGTCGCCCCGTGCACAGCAGAGTTTCCCTTTCATATTATTCCCCTCCGATTCAGGAGGCCCTTTTGACTCACAACTCCCCCTCCCTCCTCTCCCCAGCACATCAACATTGTCTTGCTCAGCCCTCAGAGCGCAAGCTGCCCACATGGCAAGGCACCAACCTGTGCAAAGATAAGTTGCACACATGCTTCCCCCTAAAAATACCCCAACAAATGCCTTGCTGCTATAAGAAAGGGAATAAGCATGATGGAGGGAGGGAGCACGGTTATAACAGTGCACACTTGTTAACCAAAAAAAAAGTGGGGGGAGGAGGGAGGAGGAGGAGAAGGAAGAGGAGGAGGAGGGGGATAGAATTAGCAACAGCAGGGGCTTGGGTGAGAAGGGGGCTGGGGGAGAGTGAGACAGCCAGACAAGCAGGGTCCATCCACTGCAGCCATCAATTACAGGGCCTGAGGCCTGGTTGTTGCTGTTGTTGGTGGCATGGAGGGTTGGGATTTTCTTTTTTTTTTTTCTTCTTCTTCTTTTTTTCTTTTTTCTTCCTCTTGGTCTGGGCTGCAGCTCTGCAGAGGAGAGCTGGGGGTGGGGAAGGAGAGGTGAATACAGGATTTTGCCCAATCCACTGATTCTCAATGGAGGCGACACTTGAGGAGCTGCGAGGCAGCCTTTGCTGAAGAAAGGGACCCT
>NW_010210134.1:3401-3638 GCF_000695765.1 Mesitornis unicolor
TCCTCACAAGGAGTGCCGGTGTTTGGCCATTCTTATCCCCACCCCAGTTCCATCCCCAGGTCAGACGCTGGGGATGCTGTGGAGATTTTGGCCCTGAGCTCGGTCCACTGCTCGGCTTGTGCAGTGATTTAAGACTGAAATAGGTAAATAAATAGACTGTGTGGAGCAGACCTTTGGCTGGGAGGATGCTGGTCTATGTCAACTGGGGTTGTACGTGTGAAACTACACATACACATA
>NW_010210135.1:0-14516 GCF_000695765.1 Mesitornis unicolor
GGCCGGCCCAGCCCTAAACCACAACAATATTTTGCAAATTGTTTGGTAGAAACAAACAAAAACTCCAAAATGCAAACTTGCACCATTTAGCTCCTTTTGCATGACTATAATTAGTAACACAAGCAGTTGAACAGTAACAAAATAGGCTATTTATGCTCAAATCCCGTTCTTGTAAGTTAGATTGTGAATTTCATCATCTGCAAACATCTATACCAAAATCTGTCATCTGGATGTTTGCAATTTGAGAACTCAAATCTATGCAGACTTTTGCATAAGACAGCAAAACTATCTACATGTAAATGGGAGACACACTCTAATTCCCCCCCCCCACCCCCGATCTGCAGTGATGCAATTTTGGGACAGAGTTACACAAGAAATAAAAATGGTACTGGAGTCTTTCATTCCAGGCACTCTGTCTCCCTAATGATGCATCAGAGTATTTTCATCTGACCTCTCCTGCTAAATCATTGGCGGTATTGGCTAGATATTGATGATAAATGTATCATATTGATAGCTAAATACTGGTAGCTAAATGTATCATAATGCATCATTGTAACATCTCCAATACCTGCTGATAAATGGCTTCAATCTCTTACTACAACAGCAATTTATGAAAGAAAATAATATAAACTTCAAGATAAACTCCCACAATTTGAAGAAATTGCCTCTTTTTACACTTCATAAATAGAAGCAAAGATTGTACATCTCCTCCAATATATGTGTTGAAATGGTCTAGTCTAATTCCCAAAAGGACAAGTATAGAGCTCAAAGGGGAGCTCTTTGCTGGCCTAAATTGTCATAACTCCAGGAGAGCTACAGCAATTTACCCCAAAGAAGGATATGTCCCCAGGAGCCTGCCTGCTCTCCTTTTCCACTTCTCAAGCTCTACCAGAGTGCTTTCTTTTTTCTCTTATTGCAAGGAGCCCTCACACAAAGACACCTAGCTTGTGGATCCCAAAAATGGAACAGATGAAGTATCCCATACTTTTAAAAGAAATTATCTTAGTGACCTGCAGCAGGTGCTTCCCCTCAATCAAATGCCTTCTAAAGAGGTATAATATTAGTTTCTAATCATTAAAAGTCTTAAGACATTTGTTCTGTGGTAGGAAGCTTTTATGAGCCAGATAAGACACTGATCTGATTCCCCTTTTGGCTGAACTTGCACTCATTAACATCTTGTGCCGGGCAAGCAGAGAGGTAAAAAATTCCAAATCAAAAATTGTCAAAATATTTTCAAAACATTTCAATAGAGATTTTCTATTAAACACAAGTGGAAGGTGCAAAACATAAGACAGTGAGGCACATGGTTTATATAATTGCTCGTATTTCTACCTCTAAGTAGTTAATTTATCTCCAAGTTGTACTTGTAAAACCTTTATGAATCACCATCACTTATTTCTGCTTTGTAATAAACATACACATGCATTACATCTAATCAAGGCAGTGTACAGGCAGGAACTAGATGTCAAAATGTTCCTTATGAACTTTTAACGTACCTCTTCTCTTTCCTACATTCCCTTTGATGCCATCTCCTCTTGTCTTCTGTCAAACTGTTGCAAGCATGAAAATAAAAAATAATACATACTTTGTTTTCCAGGAACTGTATACAAGTGCTCTTAACATATAAGGTCTCTAGTGAGACAAGGAAGAGAAAACTTGATTTGTAGCTCTCTTATCTCAAAATGAGTGAGAAATCATTACGTACCATTTGTGCCACATTCCAAAGCCAAAGCCTGAGAGCTGAGGGAGGGAAGATCTTCCTTTGCACATACAGCACCAGAATGTCGACAGTAACACAAGTTCTTAGAGCAGAGACTCCCAAGAGCCTGCAGGGAAGGCCCAATGATGTGCAGGTCCATCTGCTCCTCTTAGCCACCTGACCACATTCCAGCACTGCTACAGTGATGTGGACCAACCCCCACCTGTGCACAATGTCAGGAACCTGCTTGCAAGAAAGCTTGGGAAAGGTTGCCAATTCATGAACAGCTCTTCTTAGGAGAAGAGGACCTTGTTTTCATTGTGCTAGAGGCTGCTGGGCAATGAAGAAGCCTTGCAGCTTAAGCTTTGCTCTGCCCTGTATTCATGTGCAGGACAGTGTCAGTTCTCCCTTCCTTCAGATACTTTAAACTCTCAGGAATTTGGCTAGGTGTCCCTGGGCTCTCCTGTCCCCAGTTTTGGGGTGATGCAACATCAAATTAAAATGAGAATTACTGGAAGTTGCCAAGAATCTAGCAGGTCTTTGCTGGCCATGGATACCCTGGGCAGTAACAACAGCATTAATGGCTTTCTTTCTCTTCTGTTAACACAGAGAGAAAACCAAAAGGGACTTTATGTGACCCTTTCTGTTGTTCCCCTGTGGAGAAGGAATAGGGATTGCTGAAGAGAAAATGGGACTGATCAAGGACTTCATAATTAAATAAAACAGATTAGCAAATGACAGAGTCAGCCACTGGTTCTAATAAATTGGTTTAGGGTAAATAAACACTCACTCATTTATACATAAAACCAAAGCCTGTATGGAGGAGATCAAGCAAAGCAAACCCTGTCATATTCAGCTATACTTTCATATGGTAAAACTAAGCATATTTCTCAACTCTCAGACAAGGCTGTTTTCCTAAGTGCACCTGATTGGTTTTGTTTGGTTAGCTTTTTTTCCTTTCTTTTCAGTCACTCACAAGGCCAATAAATGACTAAGTAACATCTTTATTGTAAAACAAGCTGCACAGCACAAAGCTGTATTTACTAGAATGATGTCACATTATGGTTTCCATACCATTAAAGGTCTACTTTAGGCCTTTTATAACCCTTAGAGGTGTAAAGGTTATTCTTCCAGCCTCAAAGAAATGCAGTAGGAGGTAATTTTCTAAGTGGTGCAAAAAAGTTATACAGACAAGTCTCATTATTCATGCACTCAGTAAGAAAATTTAGCTCCCTGCCTGCACCTGTCCCTCCCAGCTTTCTCAGCAAGATGCAGCAAGATTTAGAAAACAAAGAGATAAAACGTTTTGGCCTGAGTGACTGTGAAGAGGATGTTATTTGTCATCAATTACTCTGCATTATGATTTGATCTAATTCATTCCCTGTACATTTTAAGCAAAGCATTTGCAGACCACGGGGTTAATTCATGCAAGCGGCATTACATATATGCCCTTTTTAGCTTGTTAGTATGAGATCTGGGCCATGTTCTTCCCTTGTCTAACAGAAGAGTGTTTTATTTCATTTGCCACATTGACACAGAGGAGGAATGTGTAAAGGATTCTGAAAATCAAGGAAGCAAAATCAAGAACTCAAAAGGCCCAGCTGTTACTTGGGAAGTGTTACACAGAAATTAAAAAACTCTGAATATTATGGGCAATTACTGGTGAATGTTACCTGTGATGAGCTCGTAACACAGCTGAGGGTAACTATAAACTCAGAAAACAGGTCACTTACATCATGTTGTGTTTGCATTTATTAAGGCACAGAAATCTTTATAGATCTGGGTCAATAAATGGAAGAACAAGGTGAAACATTTCTGTTGATTCTGAAAAGAACAGATTTAAGAGATTGTGACTGTCACAGGGCTGTATCTTACAGATCCTTGTTAGTCTTTACCTTCTCATAGTAATTTAAGCTTCCAGTTTCAATTATGATTAAAAAAATGAGAAGGAAACATTGAGTTATATAGCTGATTTTATTTTTGCTTTGCATTTGTACTTGGTAATTAACTTCATTCTGACTGACTGGCATAATAATTAACGCAAGCTGAATCGCGACCATATTTGAGATGTATATTTGATACATTTCAGTATCTTTTTTGTTTTACCATATAAATATATACAGTGAGAGTGTAAGAATTACTGTAATTTGTTCAGATTATTACATTTTACATTCATATTTTCTCAGAAAATGGCAAAATACTTTTCTAAATTATTTTATTTGGGGTTTGTAAAACAATGCATTGGGGTGGAACCTAAAAATCAACTTAAATGCATAAAACTGGTTTAATTAATTTTATTTAACTATCTTAAACATAGACATAATTGTTTTTTTCTTATTAAAAGGAAACTTATTTAAAACTAGCCAGATTACTAAATGAATGAAGTGGATACATTATTTAGTGAACTGAGAGATTATTTCCTGTTTCCAGGAGCTAATACTTAGATGTCTAACATGCAGATAAATGGCTAGTGAGATTATTGGAAGTGTCTATAGGGGCTAGTGCCTTGTTTCCTCTGAAGTCAATAGGATTTAGACATTTAATCTGTAGGAGGGATTTTGAAACTCCCGCTAGTCATCTGTCTCTATCTCCAAGCAGCAAAATATCTTTGGAAATCTGACCCCTCACCATTATCTTCGCTTTTTTCTGTTCATAGACTAGAAGAGAATACAATCCTGCACTTTCAGCCTTCAATCCACTTCTAAATTTTGCATGAACAATGCTAATTAAGTGACAAAAATACGTGCTGTACCTGCTAGTTCTGCTAAAACAAACATCAGAGAAAACAGAGGCTTTTCTGTAGAGGAAAACATTTGAAAAAGTGCAAAAACCAATATCAGCTTCACAGTGAATGATGAAAATGTAATACATTACTGGATTTGAAGACATAAGCATTATTTTAATAAAGTTCATGCTGACTTTAAAAATCTATTGTTTTCCTACTAATTCCCCAAGTAGCTTTGTTTGAGGCACTGAGTAGGAGAATCTTTCTAATATACTGAAATAGTGCTGAGAAAATCTCAGCTTTAATATAGGTTATCAGTGGTTTACATCTGATTCCAGATTTCTTTTGAATGCATTTAATTTGGTTGTATTTTTTTTATTAAATATAAACATCTAAGTTTACTCTAACTTCTGGGCACTTCTGAGCACTTCTAGAACTTCAGCAACCATATTGCCTTCCAGTACAGTTATTGGGGCATTGCATGTCTCCAACTAGAATCTAAGGTGCGCACTGCAGAAAGTATCAGTGTGAAAATCATACCTAGAGTCTCAAATTTGGCCTTTCAGTGCCTTCTCTGATGTAGTTTCAGGTACTTCCTTATACTCAGGATATACTTAGCCTGAACTCTCTAATGGATTTAGTCATCTGCATTTTTTCTTTAAAAGCCTAAATGCATTGGTGCCACTGCTTTATCCAGTAGGTCAGTGGTTCCAGCTTTCACTTTGTTTGAATTCCTCCTTCTGCCAATGAAGGTTTCCTAAGACAGAGTTCATGCAACCAGGTAAGTGGGGACTTTCTAAGATGGGAGCCCTCTCCAATCCACCTGCTGAGGTTTTACCATTTTACATATGAACATTTTCCCACAGGTAGGTGACTTAAAAACTTGGCTACATTGTAATTCTTTCTCTCTCTGCTTCAATCATATGGAATTATTACAGAAAACACAAATCACTACAGGAGAAAAAGTTTTTTCCACACCTATGATTTTCTGTGATCCCAAGAGGGATGGTTTTCTGGCAGAAAATAATGTGCGTTGACCTACTCTCTTCTAAATCCAGGGCAGGATTGGTTTAGCTGTGCAGTAAAAACAACAGCAAATAATCACTCCAAAAAATGATAAAGGGACAGAAAGCCTTGCTGGAATTTCTAAAGCAGTCAGGTGTGGCATGCTGTATGTGGTCAGCGCTGAGGTGTTTCTTGGCATGCCTACAGGAATTTTGCCTGTGGTCAATGTTGGAAACATGGAGCCAACAAACTTTAAATGTCTCCAGGAATACAAGAGAGTTGAGTTGCGAGAGTCATCTTTTCAATTTAATCATTCAGTGTGGGATTCATCTCATCTAGCTTCAGTCATTTGTAGATTATTAATATTTCAAATAGTTATATGTACCGAATTTACAGAGCATGAACTGAACTCTATTGATGTCTGTTTCCTTCAGTGTAAAGTCTAATAAGCACAGAGTAGACACCTAATCCTGACTCAGCTTAATTTAAGCAAGATATGACTTGCTAGTAAAGTGTAATTCGGGGATACCTAATATTTCAAGGGCTTAGGTCCCTTTTTTGCTTATGTTTTCTGCTGGATTAGGAATGACTGCTCCAGTATGTACTTTGAAAGCTTTATCTACATCAAAAATAATAAATTATATTTCAGAAAATACAAAGGTTTTCATTTCTCACTAAAGTCTGTAAATATGAAAATCCTGCTAAACTGGGTTTATCAGGCTAATTTTAGCAAAACCAGCATTGCTATAGTATTTACAGTGTGACATTTTGTTGTAATTATTTCTAGCATTTCCTGCACCTTGATGCCCTACGTGTAAGAGAAAAGTGAAGAGACTTCTATCTCAACTTCTTTTCCCATAAAAAACCTTAATAGTCTAGGAGCAGGACTTCAGTCTTACAGTTTGTTTTCAGTGGATAGACTTCAGATCCTGCAGTACCATAGCTTGGTTCCTCAGTTTAGGTGCATGTGTTTTGACAAGCAGACTTTTATGAATGGAGGGAATTACTTAGATTGGTTGGCCTAAACTCCTGCACAGATTTCACCCACTAATTTCTACACTGAGCCTTAACTTGCAGTTAAGCTAAAGCATATTTTACAGAAAAACATACGCGCTTGAACACCTCCACCTTCCTCACCCAGTAGTTTTTTCCAGTAGTCAATTGCTCAGTACTTAAAATTTTGCCCCTCAATTCAATCCTGATTTTGCCTAGTTTGAGATTGCTGTAGTATCCTACTGCTCAGTCTTTCTGCTGAGTTGTGAACCTGCTGCTATCAGAAATTCCTTCTCTATGTAAATAACAGATTGGCCAAATCCCTCTTTTCTTTGCTGATTAAATACCTTTAGCTTCTTGTGCTTGGCTGCATGCGGCATGTTTTCCAGGTATTGTATCACTCCTGTAGATTTGTTCTGAGCTTCAAAGGTTAGGAGGTTTTTTCCTAGTTCAAAGTGTAGAACTGGGCATGTTGTTCCAGTGAGAGCCTCACTTTTTGGGCATTTCTTGATATGAAGACTCCTACATAACACTGACATGTCAGTATATTGATGAATGATACCTGCTCTCTGTCAGTCATAGACTCATAGAATCATAGAATGTATGGGGTTGAAGGGGACATTTAAAGATCGTCTAGTCCAAACCCCTTGGTTGGTGAGCAGGGACAATGTCACTAGATCAGATTGATCAGCGCCTTGACCTTGAATGTGTCCAGGGATGGAACCTCCACCACTTTTCTGGCAACCCATTTCAGTGATCTACCACCCTCATATTGAAAAACTTTTTCCTAATATCCAACCTAAATTTACCCTTCTCTAGTTTAAAACCATTACCCCTCATCCTATCACTACATGCCCTTGTGAACAGCTCTTTTTCAGATTTCTTACAGGCACCTTTCAAATATTGGAAGGTCGTTACAAGGTCCCTCCAGAGCCTTCTCTTCTCCAGGCTGAACAACTCCAACTCTCTCCACCTATCTTTGTAGGAGAGGTGGTTTGATCATCTTTGTGGCCCTCTTCTGCACATGCTCCAGCATTTCGATGTCCTTTTTGTGTTGGGGACTCCACAGCTGGACACAGTACTGCAGGTAAGGTCTCACCAGAGCAGAGTAGAGGGGGAGAATCACCTCCCTTGCCCTGCTGCCCACATTTCTTTTAATGCAGCCCAGGATTCAGTTGGCCTTCTGTGCCATGGTACAGCCATGAACATAGCTAGGCTCATGTTCAGTTGGTTAGCCATCACATCCCAACAGTCCTTTTCTGGGATTACTGGTTTCCAAGTCACAGGTTTTCACTCTGCAAGTCTGTCTTATATTCTTTGCTCCTACATATATGACCCTGATTTTTCACACAGAAACACAGTATGTTAGGAGTTGGAAGGGACCTCAAAAGATCATCCAGTCCAACCCCCCTGTCAGAGCAGGATCACCTAGACTAGGTCACACAGAAATGTGTCCAGGCGGGTTTTGAATGTCTCCAGAGAAGGAGACTCCACAACTTCTCTGGGCAGTCTGTTCCAGGGCTCTGTAACCAAGTTTTTCCTTATGTTCACATGGAACCTATGCTCCAGCTTGCACTCATTGCCTCTTGTCCCCTCATTGGACAACACTGAGATGAGCCTGGCTCCTTCCTCCTGACACTCGCCCTTTACATATTTATAAACTGAGGTCATCCCTCAGTGTCCTCTTCTCCAAGCTAAACAGACCAGCTCCCTCAGCCACTCCTCAGAAGGGAGATGCTCCACTCCCTCCATCATCTTTGTGGCCCTGTGCTGGACTCTTTCAAGCAATTCCCTGTCCTTCTTGAACTGAGGGGCCCAGAACTGAACACAATATTCCAGATGCAGTCTCATCAGGGCAGAGTAGAAGGTGAGAAGAACCTCTCTCGACCTACTAACAACACCACTTCTAATACACCTCAGGAGGCATTTTCCAGCATTGAAATTTTATATTTTGACTTAGTTGATTTCACCCAGCAATCCAAATTGCTTTAGAGAACTCATCTGTTCTTATTACTGACAATGTCAACAACATTTGTGT
Organism: Mesitornis unicolor; assembly: GCF_000695765.1. NCBI lineage: Eukaryota > Metazoa > Chordata > Aves > Mesitornithiformes > Mesitornithidae > Mesitornis > Mesitornis unicolor. Next base: position 8,461 of record NW_010210135.1, read on the forward strand.
CAGCAGCAGGCTTTACTAGCAATTATTTTGCATTTCCTCTGAGGTGATTAATAAATATATCAAATAGTTTAGGCCTGGTGAACAGATTCCTGCAGGAACTCACCAGAAACTCTTACATTATGATAATTACCCAATTACAACACACCTATTTTCAAACTATTAAAAATGTTCCGAACTGATACTGTGCAGTGCTAAATGTTAATCACAACAGTGTGATTTCATGCCAGTTGCTTTACGGTGTCAAGCTGTATCATGACAGCATGTTTGTCAGTAAAGACTGCTGTCCTATTAAAAGCATGCATTTTTTATCTTCCTTAGATTTTCTAAATACTTCTTCATTTTGATGCTACAGTCTGCAGATAGTATGTTACTTTATTACTGGCTCATGAGAAGCTTTCAGAACATCACATGCAGCACCATAAGGGATATTAGCATGATCTGCTTATTTGGTGCCAGCTACTTCGCAGTCCTCTATCTTTGAGTGCTACCAACATGTTCCTGTCTGCTAAGCACTGGCAAAGATTGTTTCTTCATCAGAGAATACTGTCCTGACTCTTCAGTTTCTGATAAGAATTGCAGTTTTCAAATGTGGCCAAAAAAGGAGGAATCCCCTTTGCTGGTATTTAAACTTTGCACTGAAGCATGTGATCAGTCAAACCCACGCAGATGTCAGTTCATGTCCATGAGTTGCACGGTTTTGATTTGTATTGTACCACAGAAAGGATTCAATTAAAAAGACAGTTTATAACTTAGGAATTAAGCAGGCACTGAAGACAGGTTTAAGACATTTATTAAAAAAGTCCTAAAAAATCCTGAATCTTTCTAATGACTCAGGGAGATAAATAAGCAAATATAGAAGTATATATAAGTATATAAAATCTATGTATTTTTTTCCAAAAAGACTGATTACATGCAGCTTTATTCTGTTGGTTCCTTAAACATCAGGTTTAAATTTGATCTTTCACTGGAGATTTTATTATATCCAGTTATTGACAAATCAATAACTCATTTTATTTAACTCTAGTCAGAATTATTTACCCCTTTTTTATTTTAAAATAAACTATCAATTAAAACAGAAAATCTGTCTCCAAGCTAGCACAAAAAGAGAGCAGCCAAAATAAGGGCTGTGACAGGTTCATAATCAAAGCTCCTCTCTCTATTGAGAAATAAACACTTGTGAGGCTTCTCAGTGTATTTTACAGTCTTAATGGCTGTCGGGTTTCCCTTGATTGACCCTGAATAAAATCTAACTAGAGGTGACAAAAAAATACGTCCATCAACTTTGCTCATGCATTACAACATAAAAATTGGCTGGAGTCATTGACTACAGGTAGCAATGAGCAAAACGACACAAGATAAATACTCTGGTTTGTGGATACTCATTCACTCCACTTTTGTCTGCCACCTTGATTTTTAGATTGGGCATTCATGGATAAAAAGCAGGTGATCTGAATAAATCGTTAAAAGACAGTATCATGTTATGTTACTCCCTTCACAAAAATTTATGTTACATGGTGTTAGAACATGGGCTAAGCTTAATGTAACATGATGCATTAAAAACTGCAGATCATGATGGTAATGTGTGTCAGAACAATGAATTGTTATATCACATATCTCTTCATTTGTAGATAGGGGACCCACGGAAATCATTCGCAAAGGGATATATTCTCCTTCTGATGCACGCACATAAATCCCTTTTTCTCTCACTAGTTCAAGCTCTTTACCTAATGGTTGGTATGAGCTAGGAAAAAACCTCAAGTTAGCTGAAAAGGTTTGAAATTGTAGCTTAGCATTTATTATAGTTTAAGCCTCAAACTCTATGAGAGGACTGTTTTGTAACCTGCGCTCTCCAGTAGTGTATAATTTGAGGAATCACTATTGCTGCCTTCTCTACCCAGGGCAAATTGTACTTTCACTACAACTTTGCTGATGAAGACTACATTTCCTTGTGATTTTATACCATCGCATCTCAGTGGACTACTTCCTTTCCACAGAGACATAGATGAAATCAGAATCTGTCCCAGCAGTGTTTGGAGAAGGTACAAAGGCAGAAATGGGAACAGACTTTGCCCCTGACTCTTTTCAGCTCTCCCTCGGTGTCTCTTTCCACCTTTTCCTAACTTCTTAATGTAATCAAACCTCTTCTGTAATAAAACACAGCTCCCACTTGATTTACTGTGTCCAGTAGGTATCTGCAGCAGCAACACATTTTATCCTTGTCACATCCCATGGTCTGTGCTACTTGCCTGTATTTGTTGTGTTGAAAAAACTCTAAGCATTTTGGTGGGGTAAAGTTGTGGAAGATCATTCTGAGTGGTGATGATCACCTGATAAGAAAGTGGGGCAAGAGATCTACACTACAAGAGATCTACACTACAAGGAATACTGACACTATGTTGTATGCTCACAACCAGGGAAATTAATTCCTGTGCATATTAAATAATGCCTAGCTTTGTGCTGGCCAGCTGTGCAGAGGTTAATGTTATCAACCAAATATATATTAAAAAATGAGACATTACTGACTTTTATTCAAAATCTAATCTTACTTATGTAATACCCTTTAGGGAGGCTGAATGAAATTTGCTTTTCCTACAGAAAAGATAATATTTGAAGACTAAAAAATTTCCACATTTTGTTTTATCATAAATGAAAATGAAATTATATTCAAACTGCACAGATGGTTTTGATGGATAAACAAAATAGTATAAAAGCTCATTGAGCATTTACTTATTAAAGTAATGGTCTCTGTCCTCAGCTGAAGCAAATGTACATTTGGCATGGCTATGACCATGAGTTTTTCAAGCTGTCTAAACCAACTGGTAAAGGACAAGATGATGGAAGCTTTCACTGGGGTTTAGTTGCCTTTAAGAGATGAGCGCACCTTCTTCTGCAAGGTATGCTCTGACCTTAGCAGCATAGGTAGAAGTCTCAAAATACCTTTAATGTGAACTATATCAGCTGACAAATGTGTTGGTTCTATAGTCCAAATGAGCTAGTGGTGTAACACAGAGCAGCTCCACTGCAACAGCTTTGTTGCTTCAGAAACTCCCTTGCTAAAGCCAAGAGAGCAAATTTAAAAGGGAGGAAGGAATAGGACACCAATACAGGATTAATGAGACTTACTATTTGCACAGCTTAGAAGTTGTGTGTTTCTTAAGGGTAGTCTTTAATTGGGAGATATATTAAGTGGGAATTGCTGACATCAGAGGGACCTGTGGCACACTGCAATGCTTTAGAGTCTGCTCTTCCTTGTGATGAGGCATATGTGTGACACTAACTTCCTAAGATGGTCTTTCACAGAGAATGTTATGAGTTACAGGAAGTGCTTCGCAGCCTGACGTGCTCCCTTGCATGTGAACTGGGTGCACTGTGAACATTTCAGATTAAACATGTCTGGCATCGTTGTTTATATGTGCAGAGGTTTGAGCACGAGGCTGATCAGCTCCTTCCAGTCCTTCATTGTTAAGTGAAATAGGAATAAGCAGTAATCACTATGCGTGCTCTTATCGTGAAGAAAGAAACATGATTTTTTGCCTGAAAAAGCTGATTTTTTTAGACAAAAGGCGTAGTACATTAGCAGTAACAATTGCACCCATGCAAGTAAATTTGTGCAAAACATTTAACAAACTGCCTTGGAAGTTTGCTTTATGTGGAGCTGAATGAAAGCTGAGATGAGCAGATGACACTGGTCAGAGGCAAGGAAGTCATATTAACAGCAGCTGCAGCTTTACATGTGAGATGCTGGGAATAAGAAATACAGGAGAATATGTAAAGGTACGTGTAAAGGTCCCTCATACAGCATGTCTGGCTCCACATGTCAACATATCTAGGGCATAAGCAAATTATGTTTAGACATCTGTCTCTATCCAACAGTGCGCACATAATGACTTAGGGCTAAAAGATCTTATGAAAAACCTCCAACCAGATGCAACACAAGCAGAATGCTGCCAAATTTCATTGAAGAACCAACAGTTTCTGTATCACTCAGAAGGTACAGTAGGATTCACAATCTTCATAATGGAGTGTATTCAACTCTGGAGTAACGTCACTAATTCAAATGGAAATATATCTATGACTGACTAGCCTAGAAATTGTTCCAAAGGAGTTCTGGAAAAAATAAAAAAATCCTTTAATTAAAAAAAAAAGAGTGTCTGCCCTTAAAAGCATTATACATACTTTCCTGGATATACAGCTATCTAGATCCTTAGAAATAAAATTACTATTTTTTAAGTCTTCATTTATAATTTTCAGGTACTAATACACATATGTATTAATAATAAAGCACACCATGCTTTTAAACACATTTTACAATGTACTTCAGCATCCACTCATAACACTTTTTTCAAGTTATCACCATATGTGATTAAACATGAACTCAGATTTGATACATTATCATCTGATTAGTTATCTGAATTAGCTGTAAGAAAACAATTGCATTCTGCTTCCAAAATTCAGTAGCTGAGCCTAAACACTGTCAGTGATACAAGTTAATGCTTCAGATCTAGAAATAACACATTTGTAGTACTTGGAAACATGAGTTACTTTTCTTAATATTGCTGCTTCTAGGCAATTTTTATTTTCATACCATTATTTGTTGTTGGTCTTCTCACTTATGGAACAACTGTGTCAAACACAGAAATGACATTGAAGACTGTTTCTGAAAAAATAATTCATGTGTAAGTGCATGGTGGTAATGCAGCTTTCCTTGCAGCAGTCTATATTTTCAAAATGTATGTAAGTGGAAATCACACTTCTTTGGATTGTTTAGAGAACAGTTTCAGCCCCAGCATGACTTGATACAGGTTTCTAAAGCCAGGTTAGTAAGATTTGAATTTCAGCTGAAGTAAGGGGCTGTATTTTACCTTGCGCTTGCCAGAATGGTGCTCTCCTCTCTCCTCTTCTTGCACAGGTGATGGGAGATTTGCATATCAAATACAAAATACATCTGTGACCTGCCTCCAGGTCATAGTCATTCACAGGGTTATGCAGGCTGTTGATTTTGACACCTGCATCTGACTCCAGAAACAACCTGCTGAGCCAAGGCCATGTTTGGGCTTGCACAGCTTGCAGGTCCCCAGGGAAGTTTACCAGGCTGTGTAAAAGAGGAGTCACATTCATACTCCTTTGTGGATAAGACACAACTCCATGGGCTTGAGCAATCTTGGCCTTCCCTATGCCACGTCTGAATGGGGCCCAATGGTGCCAGCCACACTCCCATGGCTGCTGGCTGATGACCTGTAACTGGCATATCACCAAAAGCAATGTGACATCCTCCCTTGCACCAGCTTTTCTCAAGAAATGTTGGTCACTGGCAGTCCCGAGAGTCAGGGGAAGGGACTAATATGGGATGAAGTAATGTGTGTGTGGGGGAAACGCCTCTGCAGACCTTCCTGAGCTGTACTCCATATTTATCTTTCTTATTTATTCAATGAAGCTTTTGTTTTTCTTTATTAATAGATTTAAATGCTCACTCAAGGGAAGTTCTTTCAAACACAGACCTGAAGGATGTTTTCACAGGAATCTCACCCCTTAAATGGTTATTCTCAACAAAGTATAATTATGAAGGTAAAAAGCCCTTTAACAGTCAGTTATAACACTAGGACTGAGCTGCCAGTGCTAATGTTGCCTCTTTATTTGTTTCTACCACTGGCCTGACGCTAAGGGTACAAACAGGTTCTTTTAGAGGTCCTTGGCAGAATGATGATGACACTAAGTTGCAATTACAACTAAAGCTTTATTTTCCCAGGCCCCTGACACCGTCACGGAGGCGGTCGCACTCCCTCACAGCAACTCCTATTGCTGCATTTGAAGGTTGGTTTGCACTTTTGCTTGTGTGGTTATGAATAAATGGTGAAGAACGCCTCGGAGCTCGACAGGCGTCGCAGCCCAGCGTTGCTCACTCTGCTCTTCGCCCACTGAGCCCGGCCCGGCCCGGCCGCGCTGGTCGCCGTGGGGACGGTACCACCCCACAAACCGGACGCCTCCGCTGGGCGGGGAGGAGGGGGGGTGAGGGGGAACAGTGCGCTCCGCCCACGCTCGGTGGTGCCGCCCAGGCC